>NC_071436.1:349997-557295 GCF_017976375.1 Cuculus canorus
CCACCACCGTCACCACATCACCGTCACCGCATCACCGTCACCGCAGTCTCGATGTCACCGTATCCCCATCACCGCCGTCCTCAACGCCTCCACCACCGCATCACCGTCACTGCATCACCGTCACCGTTATCTCAATGTCACCGTATCCCCATGACCGCCGTCCTCAATGCCTCCATCACTGCGTCACCATCACTGCATCACCGTCACCGTTATCTCGATGTCACCGTATCCCCATCACCGCTGTCCTCAACACCTCCACCACCGCATCACCACCTCCACATCACCCTCACTGCGTCACTGTCACCACCATCTCAATGTCACCGTATCCCCATCACCGCTGTCCTCAACGCCTCAACCACCGCATCACTGTCACCGTATCCCCATCACCACTGTCCTCAATGCCTCCACCACTGCGTCACCGTCACCGCATCACCGTCACCGTTATCTCAATGTCACCGTATCCCCATCACCACAGTCCTCAACACCTCCATCACTGCGTCACCGTCACCACAATCTCGATGTCACCGTACCCCCTTCACCGCTGTCCTCAACGTCACCACCACCACCACCGCATCTCCACCACTACGTCACCGTCACCGCGATCTCAATGTCACCGTATCCCCATCACCACAGTCCTCAACGCCTCCACCACCATCACCGCGCTCTCAATGCCACCGTATCCCCATGACCGCCGTCCTCAATGCCTCCATCACTGCGTCACCATCACCGCATCACCGTCACCGTTATCTCAATGTCACCGAATCCCCTTCACCGCTGTCCTCAACGCCTCCACCACCGCATCACCATCACCGCATCACCGTCACCACGATCTCAATGTCACCAAATCCCCATCACCGCTGTCCTCAACACCACCACCACCGTCACCGCATCACCGTCACCGCGATCTCAATGTCACCGTATCCCCATCACCGCTGTCCTCAACACCTCCACCACCGCCACCGCATCATCATCACCACCACCTCAATGTCACCGTATCCCCATCACCGCCGTCCTCAACGCCTCCACCACCGCATCACCGTCACCGCATCACCGTCACCGCGATCTCAATGTCACCAAATCCCCATCACCGCTGTCCTCAACACCTCCACCACCGTCACCGCATCACCGTCACCGCAATGTCGATGTCACCGTATCCCCATCACCACAGTCCTCAACACCTCCATCACTGCGTCACCGTCACCACAATCTCGATGTCACCGTACCCCCTTCACCGCTGTCCTCAACGCCTCCACCACCGCATCACCACCTCCACATCACCACCACTGTGTCACCATCACCGCGATCTCGATGTCACCGTATCCCCATCACCGCCGTCCTCAACACCTCCACCACCGCATCACCACCTCCACATCACCATCACCGCATCACCGTCACCGCGATCTCAATGTCACCGTATCCCCATCACCGCTGTCCTCAACGTCACCACCACCGCATCACCGTCACCACATCACCATCACTACGTCACTGTCACCGTGGTCTCGATGTCACTGTGTCCCCATCACCGCCGTCCTCAATGTCACCACCACCGTCACCGCATCACCGTCACCGCAGTCTCAATGTCACCGTATCCCCATCACCGCTGTCCTCAACACCACCACTACCGTCACCGCATCACCGTCACCGCGATCTCAATGTCACCGTATCCCCATCACCGCTGTCCTCAACACCACCACTACCGTCACCGCATCACCGTCACCGCGATCTCAATGTCACCGTATCCCCATCACCACAGTCCTCAACACCTCCATCACTGCGTCACCGTCACCACAATCTCGATGTCACCGTACCCCCTTCACCGCTGTCCTCAACACCTCCACCACCGCATCACCATCACCGCATCACCGTCACCGCGATCTCAATGTCACCGTCTCCCCATCACCGCTGTCCTCAACGTCACCACCACCGCATCACTATCACTACGTCACCGTCACCGCGCTCTCAATGTCACCGTATCCCCATCACCACTGTCCTCAACACCTCCACCACCGCCACCGCATCATCATCACCACCACCTCAATGTCACCGTATCCCCATCACCGCCGTCCTCAACGCCTCCACCACCGCATCACCGTCACCGCATCACCGTCACCGCGATCTCAATGTCACCGAATCCCCATCACCGCCGTCATCAACGCCTCCACCACCGTCACCGCAGTCTCGATGTCACCGTATCCCCATCACCGCTGTCCTCAACACCTCCACCACCGTCGCCGCGATCTCAATGTCACCGTATCCCCATCACCGCCGTCCCCAACGCCTCCACCACCGTCACCGCGACGTGGATGCCGCCGCCTCCCCGCCGCGGCGCTCCCGGCGCTCCGGAAGGATACAGGACGATGCCGGCGAGGAGCCAGTAGTCGTGGCGCCGGTGCCAGATCTCGTTCAGCTTCCCTGACGAGATGGCGGCGCGCTCCTCGTTCTGCCACAGCGTGTGCAGCTCTACGGCGGAGAGAAAGGAAAACGCCGGGAATTTTACAGCCCTCCGGAATTCCGTCGGATCGCTCCGGCTTCGATCCCCCCCCAGCGCTCACCGGTGAAGCCGCCGTCGGCGATATTAAACATGAAACGCGGTTTCTCCACCTTCTCCTCCCGACGGCCGTTGGACCGCGTTTCCGCTTTGGAGTCCTTCTCCGCCTTCGCTTCTTCTGGATGGGGTCACGGAGGGGTCACCACTATGGCGGAACCCCCACTTTTTGCCTCCCCCCCCCCAAAAAACCCCATCGGCAGGCGGCAAGAAGCCATTTGCAGCCGGCAGCCATCAGTAGGTTTCAGAGTGAACGCGGCACAAGGAACAGCAAAAACCCTTCGGGGGTGCGTTTAAGCGTTGCTCCGCCCCCAATGGCGTCACTGTGACCACGCCCCCTCCCCTTAGATAAGCCCCGCCCCTCCCCACACACCTCGTTTGGAATCGGGGTCCCCCGGACGCTCTTTGGGGTCCTCTTCGGAGGGTTTCTCGTCGCCTTTCTCACCCCCCAAAACCTTCTCGGCCTCAGCACCTGCACGGGGGGACGAGGGGGGAGTTTGGGGGGGCCCTTTTGGGGCGAAGGGGCGCTCGAGGCTCCTTTTGGGGTCCCTTTAGGGGTGAAGGGGCACTCGAGGCTCCTTTTGGGGTCCCTTTTAGGGCGAAGGGGCACTCGAGGCTCCTTTTGGGGTCCCTTTTGGGGTGAAGGGGCGCTCGAGGCTCCTTTTGGGGTCCCTTTTGGGGCGAAGGGGCGCTCGAGGCTCCTTTTGGGGTCCCTTTTGGGGCGAAGGGGCACTCGAGGCTCCTTTTGGGGTCCCTTTTGGGGTGAAGGGGCGCTCGAGGCTCCTTTTGGGGTCCCTTTAGGGGCGAAGGGGCGCTCGAGGCTCCTTTTGGGGTCCCTTTGGGGGTGAAGGGGCGCTCGAGGCTCCTTTTGGGGTCCCTTTTGGGGCGAAGGGGCACTCGAGGCTCCTTTTGGGGTCCCTTTTGGGGGTGAAGGGGCACTCGAGGCTCCTTTTGGGGTCCCTTTTGGGGCGAAGGGGCGCTCGAGGCTCCTTTTGGGGTCCCTTTTGGGGCGAAGGGGCACTCGAGGCTCCTTTTGGGGTCCCTTTTGGGGCGAAGGGGCACTCGAGGCTCCTTTTGGGGTCCCTTTTGGGGCGAAGGGGCACTCGAGGCTCCTTTTGGGGTCCCTTTTGGGGCGAAGGGGCACTCGAGGCTCCTTTTGGGGTCCCTTTTGGGGTCCCTTTTGGGGCGAAGGGGCACTCGAGGCTCCTTTTGGGGTCCCTTTTGGGGCGAAGGGGCACTCGAGGCTCCTTTTGGGGTCCCTTTTGGGGCGAAGGGGCACTCCAGGCTCCTTTTGGGGTCCCTTTTGGGGTGAAGGGGCGCTCAAGGCTCCTTTTGGGGTCCCTTTGGGGGCGAAGGGGCACTCGAGGCTCCTTTTGGGGTCCCATTTGGGGTAAAGGGGCACTCGAGGCTCTTTTTGGGGTCCCTTTCGGGGCGAAGGAGCACTCGAGGCTCCTTTTGGGGTCCCTTTGGGGGTGAAGGGGCACTCGAGGCTCCTTTTGGGGTCCCTTTGGGGGTCCCTTTTGGAGTGAAGGGGCACTCGAGGCTCCTTTTGGTGTCCCTTTTGGGGTGACAGTGACACACAGATTTTGGGGTCCCTTCTGGGGCAAAGGGGCATTCGCGGCTCCTTTTGGGGTCCCTTTTGGGGGTGACGGTGACACAGATTTTGGGGTCCCTTTTGGGGTGACAGTGACACAGGGATATTGGGGTCCCTTTGGGGGTGATGGTGACAGATTTTGGGGTCCCTTTTGGGGGTGACAGTGACACAGATTTTGGGGTCCCTTTGGGGGTGAAGGGGCACTCGAGGCTCCTTCTGACGTCCCTTTTGGGGTGACAGTGACAGAGTTTTTGGGGTCCCTTTTGGGGTGACGGTGACACAGATTTTGGGGTCCCTTTTGGGGTGAAGGGGCGCTTGAGATTCCTTTTGGGGTCCCTTTTGGGGTGACACTGACACAGATTTTGGGGTCCCTTTTGAGGTGACAGTGACACAGATTTTGGGGTCCCTTCTGGGGCAAAGGGGCATTCGCGGCTCCTTTTGGGGTCCCTTTTGGGGGTGACGGTGACACAGATTTTGGGGTCCCTTTTGGGGGTGACAGTGACACAGTTTTTGGGGTCCCTTTTGGGGTGACAGTGACACAGGGATATTGGGGTCCCTTTGGGGGTGATGGTGACAGATTTTGGGGTCCCTTTGGGGGTGACAGTGACACAGATTTTGGGGTCCCTTTTGGGGTGAAGGGGCGCTCGAGGTTCCTTTTGAGGTCCTTTTGGGGGTGACAGTGACACAGATTTTGGGGTCCCTTTGGGGGTGACGGTGATAGATGGCTTTTGGGGTCCCTTTTCGGGTGACACTGACACAGTTTTTGGGGTCCCTTTTGGGGTGACAGTGACACAGATTTTGGTGTCCCTTTTGGGGTGATGGTGACAGACGGCTTTTGGGGTCCCTTTTGGGGTGACAGTGACACAGATTTTGGTGTCCCTTTTGGGGTGACAGTGACACAGATTTTGGTGTCCCTTTTGGGGTGACAGTGACAGACGGATTTTTTGGGGTTCCCCCCGGTTTTGGGGTCCCACCTCCTCTGTCGTCGCGGGAAGGGGTCCCCTCGGGCTCCCGCGGTGCCGGGGGCTCTTCTTCGTCCCCTTTGCGCAGTGCGTCGGCGTCGCTGCCGTCCCCCGGGGACGGTGACACCTCGGGGACAGAGGGCTGTGGGGACAATTGGGGACAATTGGGGAGTGCACCCCTCGAGGGAGAATGGGGGGGACGTGGGGACAGGAAGGGGGGGACGGGGGGGGACAGGGATGGGGACAGGGATGGGGACAGGATTGGGGACAATGGTGGGGACAGGGATGGGGACAGGGATGGGGACAGGATTGGGGACAGGATTGGGGACAATGGTGGTGATGGGGACACAGATGGGGACAGGGAGGACATGATTGGGGACAAAGATGACAATGACGACAGGGATGGGGACAGGGATGGGGACAAAGTGATGGGGACAGGGATGGGGACAGGGATGGGGACAGGGATGGGGACAGGGTGATGGGGACAGGGTGATGGGGACAGGGTGATGGGGACAGAGAGGACAGGATTGGGGACAAAGATGGCAATGGGGACAGGGACAGGGACAAGAATGGCGATGGGGACAGGGATGGGGACAGGAGGACGGGATTGGGGACAATGATGGTGATGGGGACAAGGATGGGGACAGGGATGGGGACATGGAAGACATGGTTGGGGACAGAGATGGGGACAGGGAGGACGGGATTGGGGACAAAGATGACAATGATGACAGGGATGGGGACGATTGGGGACAAGAATGGCGATGGGGACAGGAATGGGGACAGGGATGGGGATGGGGACAGGGATGGGGACAGGATTGGGGACAAAGATGGCGATGGGGACAGGGATGGGGACAAGAATGGCAATGGGGACACGGATGGGGACAGGGAGGACAGGATTTGGGACAAGGATGGCGATGGGGACAGGGATGGGGACAGGGAGGACAGGGATGGGGACAAAGATGACAATGATGGGGACAGGGAAGACATCATTGGGGACAGAGATGGGGACAGGGAGGACGGGATTGGGGACAAAGATGGCAATGGGGACAGGGATGGGGACAGCAAGGACATCATTGGGGACAAAGATGACAATGACGACAGGGATGGGGACAGGGATGGGAACAGGGAGGACATCATTGGGGACAGGGATGGGGACAGAGATGGTGATGGGGACAGGATTGGGGACAGGGATGGTGATGGGGACAGGGAGGACAGGGATGGGGACAGGGAGGACGGGATTGGGGACAAAGATGGCGATGGGGACAGGGATGGGGACAGCGAGGACAGGGATTGGGGACAGGGATGGGGATGGGGACAGGGATGGTGATGGGGACAAGGATGGGGACAGGGCTGGGGACAGGGCTGGGGACAGGGAGGACAGGGTTGGGGACAGGGCTGGGGACAGGGAGGACAGGGTTGGGGACAGATGGCGATGGGGACAGGGATGGGGACAGCGAGGACATCATTGGGGACAAGGATGGGGACAGGGAGGACAAGATTGGGGACAAAGATGGCGATGGGGACAGGAATGGGGACAGGGATGGCGATGGGGACAGGGATGGGGACAGGGATGGCGATGGGGACAGGGACGGGGAGGACAGGACCGGGGTTGGGACAGCCGTGTCCCCCACCTCGGCGTCCATCCTGTCGGGCGCTTTGGGCTCCTTCTCGGTGTCCCCGGTGTCACCGTCGTCCCTGTCCAGGGGTGGCCCCGCTCCGTCCCCGCGCTCGCTGGGCGCCGGCGTGGCTGCACGGGGGACCGTGGGCTGTGACACGGGGACACCGCCACAACGACCCCCCCGCGGCCCCGCGGCCCCACCCTGTCCCCCCCTGTCCCCATCCTGTCCCCCACATCCCCCATGTCCCCCACATCCCCCCTGTCCCCATCCTGTCCCCCCGTCCCCACCCTGTCCCCCATGTCCCCCTTGTCCCCATCCTGTCCCCCTCTCTGTCCCCCTTGTCCCCATCCTGTCCCCATCCTGTCCCCCATGTCCTCATCCTGTCCCCCCCGTCCCCATCCTGTCCCCCCTGTCCCCATCCTGTCCCCCACGTCCCCTCTGTTGCCACCCTGTCCCCCTTGTCCCCATACTGTCCCCATCTTGTCCCCATCCTGTCCCCCCTGTCCCCATGTCCCCATCCTGTCCCCCTCTCCGTCCCCCTTGTCCCCATCCTGTCCCCCCCGTCCCCATCCTGTCCCCCCTGTCCCCATCCTGTCCCCCTTGTCCCCATCCTGTCCCCCTCTCCGTCCCCCTTGTCCCCATCCTGTCCCCCCTGTCCCCATCCTGGCCCCCCTGTCCCCATCCTGTACCCCATGTCCCCCTTGTCCCCACCCTGTCCCCCCCGTCCCCCACATCCCCCATGTCCCCATCCTGTCCCCCTCTCTGTCCCCCTTGTCCCCCTCTCTGTCCCCCCTGTCCCCATCCTGTCCCCATCCTGTCCCCATCCTGTCCCCATCCTGTCCCCCACGTCCCCCCTGTCCCCAATCCTGTCTCCCTTGTCCCCATCCTGTCTCCCATGTCCACCATGTCCCCCTTGTCCCCATCCTGTCCCCCTGTCACCCCCATCCCTTGTCCCCATCCTGTCGCCCCTGTCCCCATCCTGTCCCCTGTCCCCATCCCGTCTCCCATGTCTCCCATGTCCCCATCCTGTCCCCCCTGTCCCCCATGACCCCCCCGTCCCCATCCTGTCCCCCTCTCCGTCCCCCTTCTCCCCTTCATCGCCTCTGTCCCCCCTGTCCCCATCCTGTCCCATGTCCCCCATGTCCCTCATGTCCCCCCTGTCCCCATCCTGTCCCCTTCTCCATCCCCCGTGTCCCCATCCTGTCCCCCATGTCTCCCCTGTCCCCCTTGTCCCCCCTGTCCCCATCCTGTCCCCCTCTCTGTCCCCCCTGTCCCCACCCTGTCCCCATCCTGTCCCCCATGTCCCCCCATCCCCATCCTGTCCCCCCTGTCCCCATCCTGTCCCCCCTGTCCCCATCCTGTCCCCCCATCCCCATCCTGTCCCCCCTGTCCCCCCGTCCCCATCCTGTCCCCCCTGTCCCCATCCTGTCCCCCCTGTCCCCCCGTCCCCATCCTGTCCCCCCTGTCCCCATCCTGTCTCCCATGTCCCCCTTGTCCCTATCCCGTCCCCCTTGTCCCCATCCTGTCCCCTCTGTCCCCCATGTCCCCCTCCTGTCCCCCTCTCTGTCCCCCCTGTCCCCATCCTGTCCCCCATGTCCCCATCCTGTCCCCCTGTCACCCTCATCTCTTGTCCCCATCCTGTCCCCCCCGTCCCCCCTGTCCCCCCGTCCCCATCCCGTCCCCCTTGTCCCCCTCTCTGTCCCCCTGTCACCCCCAACCCTTGTCCCCATCCTGTCCCCTATGTCCCCCTCTCTGTCCCTCCCGTCCCCATCCTGTCCCCCATTTGTGTCCCCCCCCTCCTGTCCCCCCTTTGTCCCCCTTTGTGTCCCCCCTCCTGTCCCCCCGTACCGGGCGTGGGGGGGCCGGGGCTGGGGGGGCCGCTCTGGTCGGGGCTGGGGGGCCCCGTTTTGGCGGGCGAAGAGGCGCGGGAGGAGCGCTTCGAGTCCACGCTCGGCTCCGGCGCCAATTCCGGAAGGCTCCAACGCCCATTGATGTGCTCGAACTCCTGCACCTGCGGGGGGGGGGGGACCCCGATTTGGGGGGGAACACAGTTATGGGGGGGACGACACCGATTTGGGGGGGAACCCAGTTATGGGGGGGACGACACCGATTTGGGGGGGAACCCAGTCATGGGGGGGGGGGGACACCCTGATTTGGGGGGGAACCCAGTCATGGGGGGGGGCATAGGGGTTTGGGGGTGAACCCAGTCATGGGGGGGGACGCAGGGGTTTGGGGGTGACAGAGGGGTTTGGGGGTGAACCCAGTCGGGAGGGACACACAGGGGTTTGGGGGTGACAGAGGGGTTTGGGGGTGAACCCAGTTATGGGGGGACGCAGGGGTTTGGGGTGACAGAGGGGTTTGGGGGTGAACCCAGTTATGGGGGGAACACAGGGGTTTGGGGGTGAACCCAGTTATGGGGGGGACAGAGGGGTTTGGAGGGGACAGAGGGGTTTGGGGGGGACGCAGGGGTTTGGGGGTGAACCCAGTCATGGGGGGGGGCGCAGGGGTTTGGGGGTGACAGAGGGGTTTGGGGGTGAACCCAGTCATGGGGGGGGACAGAGGGGTTTGGGGGGGACAGAGGGGTTTGGAGGTGAACCCAGTCATGGGGAGGGGACAGGGGTTTGGGGGTGACAGAGGGGTTTGGGGGTGAACCCAGTCATGGGGGGGGACAGAGGGGTTTGGGGGGGACAGAGGGGTTTGGGGGTGAACCCAGTCATGGGGAGGGGACAGGGGTTTGGGGGGGGACACAGGGGTTTGGGGGGAACACAGGGGTTTGGGGGGCACAGAGAGGTTTTGGGGGAACAGAGGGGGTTTGGGGGGGACACAGGGGTTTGGGGGTGAACCCAGTTATGGGGGGGACATAGGGGTTTGGGGGGGACAGAGGGGTTTGGGGGTGAACCCAGTTATGGGGGGGGATATAGGGGTTTGGGGGTGAACCCAGTTATGGGGGGGGATATAGGGGTTTGGGGGGGACAGAGGGGTTTGGGGGTGAACCCAGTTATGGGGGGGGATATAGGGGTTTGGGGGGGACAGAGGGGTTTGGGGGTGAACCCAGTCATGGGGAGGGGACAGGGGTTTGGGGGGGGACACAGGGGTTTGGGGGGAACACAGGGGTTTGGGGGGGACAGAGAGGTTTTGGGGGAACAGAGGGGGTTTGGGGGGGACACAGGGGTTTGGGGGGGACAGGGGTTTGGGGGGACACAGGGGGTTTGGGGGGGACAGAGGGGTTTGGGGGGGACAGCAGTTTTGGGAAGACACAGGGGTTTGGGGGGACAGAGGGGTTTGGGGGTGAACCCAGTTATGGGGGGGGACAGGGGTTTGGGGGACACACAGGGGGTTTGGGGGGACAGAGGGGTTTGGAGGGGACACAGGGGTTTGGGGGGGACAGCAGTTTTCGGAAGACACAGGGGTTTGGGGGGACAGAGGGGTTTAGGGGTGAACCCAGTTTTGGGGGGACACAGGGGTTTGGGGGGACAGAGGGGATTGGGGGGGGCACAGGGGTTTGGGGGGGACAGAGGGGTTTGGGGGGGACAGAGGGGTTTGGGGCTGAATCCAGTTTTGGGGGGGACACAGGGGTTTGGGGGGGACACAGGGGTTTGGGAGGGATGGGACAGAGATTTGGGGGACGCAGGGGTTTGGGGGGGACAGAGATTTGGGGGGACATGGATATTTGGGGGGGATGCAGGAGTTTGGGGGGGAGAGAGGGGTTTGGGGGGGGAGAGAGGGGTTTGGGGGGACACAGATTTGGGGATCACACAGAGGAGTTTGGGGGTGACACACAGATTTGGGGGTGACACAGAGGGCTTTGGGGGTGCCAGAGGGCTTTGGGGGTGCCCCAGAGCTTTGGGGGTGCCCCCAGTTTTGGGTGGGGACGCAGCAGTTTTGGGGGGACAGAGGGGTTTGGGGGTGACACAAAGACTTGGGGGTGACACAGAGGGTTGTGGGGGTGACACAGAGGGCTTTGGGGGTGCCAGAGGGCTTTGGGGGTGCCCCAGGGATTTGGGGGTGCCCCCAGTTTTGGGTGGGGACGCAGCAGTTTTGGGGAGACAGAGGGGTTTGGGGATGACACAGAGGGGTTTGTGGGTGACACAGAGATTTAGGAGTGACACAGAGATTTGGGGGTGCCACAGGGCTTTGGGGGGTGCCACAGAGGGATTTGGGGGTGACAGAGGGCTTTGGGGGGTGCCACAGAGATTTGGGGGTGCCACAGGGATTTGGGGGTGCCCCCAGTTTTCAGGGGGACGCAGGGCTTTGGCGGGACAGAGGGGTTTGGGGGGGACACAGAGGGGTTTGGGGGTGCCACAAAGACTTGGGGGTGCCATGGAGGGGTTTGGAGGTGCCAGGGAGGGCTTTGGGGGTGCCCCTGGGTTTTGGGGGTGCCCCCCGGGGTTTTGGGGTACCTTCTTCTTGACGAGGGACATGACGCCGATGCGGGTGAGCACCTGCTGCCGCGAGAGCCCCTCCCGCGGGACACCGTCGGCGAAGGTCTCGGAGCCGTCGGCCCCCGGCTCGCACAGGTGGCGCATGAACAGCGACACGTAGGCCCTGGGGACACGCGCACCGCCACCACGGGGCACCCAATGTCCCCAACGTCCCCATGTCCCCATGTCCTCGATGTCCCCAACGTCCCCAATGCCACCGTTCCTGTCCCCAAAGTCCCACTGTCCCCACAGATCCCATTCTCAGAGCTCTCTGTCCCCACTGTCGCTGTCCCCAATGTCCATTGTCACCACAAACTGTGTCCCCAAAGGCCTCTTGTCCCCATTGTCACCATCCCTCATGTCTCCAATGTCCCCAATGTCCCCATGTCCTCGATGTCCCCAATGCCACCGTTCCTGTCCCCAAAGTCCCGTTGTCCCCATAGACCCCATTCTCAGAGCTCTCTGTCCCCACTGTCGCTGTCCCCAATGTCCGTTGTCACCACAGACTGTGTCACCAAAGGCCTCTTGTCCTCATTGTCACCGTCCCCAATGTCCCCACTGTCCCCATGTCCTCGATGTCCCCAATGCCACCGTTCCTGACCCCAAAGTCCCATTGTCCCCATAGATCCCATTCTCAGAGCTCTCTGTCCCCACTGTCGCTGTCCCCAATGTCCATTGTCACCACAGACTGTGTCCCAAAGGTCCCTTCTCCCCATTGTCACCACTGTCACCATCCCCAATGTCCCTTCTCCCCATTGTCACCGTCCCCGATGTCCCCGATGTCCCCAATGCCACCGTTCCTGTCCCCAAAGTCCCATTGTCCCCATAGACCCCATTCTCAGAGCTCTCTGTCCCCACTGTCACTGTCCCCAATGTCCGTTGTCACCACACACTGTGTCCCCAAAAGGTCCCTTCTCCCCATTGTCACCATTGTCACCATCCCCAATGTCCCTTCTCCCCACTGTCACCATCCCTGATGTCCCCACTGTCCCCAATGCCACCGTTCCTGTCCCCAAAGCCCCATTCTCCCCTCAGATCCCATTCTCAGAGCTCTCTGTCCCCACTGTCGCTGTCCCCAATGTCCATTGTCACCACAGACTGTGTCCCAAAGGTCCCTTCTCCCCATTGTCACCACTGTCACCATCCCCAATGTCCCTTCTCCCCATTGTCACCGTCCCCGATGTCCCCACTGTCCCCGATGCCACCGTTCCTGTCCCCAAAGCCCCATTCTCCCCTCAGATCCCATTCTCAGAGCTCTCTGTCCCCACTGTCGCTGTCCCCAATGTCCGTTGTCACCACAGACTGTGTCCCCAAAGTCCTCTTGTCCCCATTGTCACCATTGTCACCATCCCCAATGTCCCTTCTCCCCAATGGCACCGTCCCTGATGTCCCCGATGTCCCCAATGCCACCGTTCCTGTCCCCAAAGTCCCGTTGTCCCCATAGACCCCATTCTCAGAGCTCTCTGTCCCCACTGTCGCTGTCCCCAATGTCCGTTGTCACCACAGACTGTGTCACCAAAGGCCTCTTGTCCCCATTGTCACCGTCCCCAATGTCCCTTCTCCCCATTGTCACCATCCCCGATGTCCCCAATGCCACCGTTCCTGTCCCCAAAGTCCCATTGTCCCCACAGATCCCATTCTCAGAGCTCTCTGTCCCCACTGTCGCTGTCCCCAATGTCCGTTGTCACCACAGACTGTGACCCCAAAGTCCTCTTGTCCCCATTGTCACTGTCCCCAATGTCCCTTCTCCCCATTGGCACCGTCCCTGATGTCCCCGATGTCCCCAACGCCACTGTTCCTGTCTCCAAAGTCCCATTGTCCCCACAGACCCCATTCTCAGAGCTCTCTGTCCCCACTGTCGCTGTCCCCAATGTCCGTTGTCACCACAGACTGTGTCCCCAAAGGCCTCTTGTCCCCATTGTCACTGTCCCCAATGTCCCTTCTCCCCATTGGCACCGTCCCTGATGTCCCCGATGTCCCCAATGCCACCGTTCCTGTCCCCAAAGTCCCGTTGTCCCCACAGATCCCATTCTCAGAGCTCTCTGTCCCCACTGTCGCTGTCCCCAATGTCCGTTGTCACCACAGACTGTGTCCCCAAAGGCCTCTTGTCCCCATTGTCACCATTGTCACCATCCCCAATGTCCCTTCTCCCCATTGTCACCATCCCCAATGTCCCCACTGTCCCCAATGCCACCGTTCCTGTCCCCAAAGTCCCATTGTCCCCACAGACCCCATTCTCAGAGCTCTCTGTCCCCACTGTCGCTGTCCCCAATGTCCGTTGTCACCACAGACTGTGTCCCCAAAGTCCTCTTGTCCCCATTGTCACCATTGTCACCATCCCCAATGTCCCTTCTCCCCATCGGCACCATCCCTGATGTCCCCGATGTCCCCAATGCCACCGTTCCTGTCCCCAAAGTCCCACTGTCCCCATAGATCCCATTCTCAGAGCTCTCTGTCCCCACTGTCGCTGTCCCCAATGTCCATTGTCACCACACACTGTCCCCCCAAAGGCCTCTTGTCACCATTGTCACTGTCTCTGATGTCCCCAATGTCCCCAATGTCCCCACTGTCACCATCCCTGATGTCCCCAATGTTCCCAATGCCACCGTTCCTGTCCCCAAAGTCCCGTTGTCCCCATAGATCCCATTCTCAGAGCTCTCTGTCCCCACTGTCGCTGTCCCCAATGTCTGTTGTCACCACAAACTGTGTCACCAAAAGGTCCCTTCTCTCCATTGTCACCATTGTCACCATCCCCAATGTCCCTTCTCCCCATTGGCACCGTCCCCAATGTCCCCAATGCCACTGTTCCTGTCCCCAAAGTCCCGTTGTCCCCACAGATCCCATTCTCAGAGCTCTCTGTCCCCACTGTCACTGTCCCCAACGTCCATTGTCACCACAGATTGTGCCCCAACATCCCCAATGTCCCCAAATGCCCTCAGTGTCCCCAATGTCCCTAAAGGCTCTCAGTGTCCCCAACATCCCTGATGTCCCCCAATGCCCTCAGTGTCCCCAATGTCCCCAACGTCCCTAAAGGCCCTCAGTGTCCCCAACGTCCCTGATGTCCCCAAAGGCCCTCAGTGTCCCCAATGTCCCTAAAGGCCTTCAGTGTCCCCAACGTCCCTGATGTCCCCAAAGGCCCTCAGTGTCCCCAATGTCCCTAAAGGCTCTCAGTGTCCCCAACATCCCTGATGTCCCCAAAGGCCCTCAGTGTCCCCAATGTCCCTGATGTCCCCAAAGGCCCTCAGCGTCCCCGACGTCCCCGACGTCCCCGATGTCCCCAAATGCCCTCAGTGTCCCCAACATCCCCGATGTCCCCCAATGCCCTCAGCGTCCCCGACGTCCCCGATGTCCCCAAATGCCCTCAGCGTCCCCGACGTCCCCGATGTCCCTAACCGTCCCCAGCGCCCCGGTGCCATCAGCCTGTCCCCTCGTCACCGCGCCCGTGACGGCTGTGCCACCACCTCTGGACGGGTTCCGCCACTGCTCTGGTGTCCCCGCGGTCCAGACCGGGTCCCCCCGAGGGGCCGTTGGGGACGTTGGGGACCCCGGGGGTTGGTGTGCGCCGGGCTGAGGGGGACACGGCCTCGTCCGCTCCCCAGGAACGCCGACGGCGGTGGCACTCGGCTGAGTAAGGGCTCATCACGCGGCACCGGGGACACTCGGGGACACCTCCCAAAGCCACCCCCTGTCCCGATGTCACCCCCTGTCCCGATGTCACCCTCTGTCCTGGTGCCACCTCCTATCCCGGTGTCACTCCCTGTCCTGATGTCACCCCCTGTCCTGATGTCACCCCCTGCCCTGATGCCACCCCCTGTCCTGGTGTCACCCCTTGTCCTGGTGTCACCCCCTGTCCCAAAGCCACCCCCTGTCCTGGTGTCACCCCCTGTCCTGATGCCACCCCCTGTCCTGATGTCACCCCTTGTCCTGATGTCACCTCCTGTCCCAAAGCCACCCCCTGTCCTGATGTCACCCCCTGTCCTGGTGTCACCTCCTACCCTGATGTCACCCCTTGTCCTGATGTCACCCCCTGTCCTGGTGTCACCTCCTATCCTGATGTGACCCCCATCCTTGTGTCACCCCCTGTCCTGATGTCACCCCTTGTCCTGGTGTCACCCCCTTGTCCTGGTGTCACCCCCTGTCCTGGTGTCACCCCCTTGTCCTGGTGTCACCCCCTGTCCTGATGTCACCCCCTATCCTGATGTCATCTCCTGTCCTCATGTCACCCCCTGTCCCCAATGTCCCCCTGTCCCAAAGCCACCCCTTGTCCTGATATCACCTGCGTCCCCAACGTCTCCCTGTCCTGATGTCACCCCCTGTCCCAATGCCACCCCGTCCCCAATGTCTCAAAGCCACTCCCTGTCCTAATGTCACTCCTTGTCCCTAACGTCCCCCTGTCCTGATGCCACCCCGTCCCCAGTGTCTCCCTGTCCCAAAGCCACCCTCTGTCCTGATGTCACCCCCTGTCCTCAACGTCCCCCGTCCCAAAGCCATCCCATCCCGATGTCACCCCTTGTCCCCAGCATCCCCCTGTCCTGATGTCACCCCCTGCCCCGATGTCACCCCTTGTCCCCAACATCCTCCCTGTCCTGATGCCACCCTGTCCCCAGCGTCCCCTCTGTCCCCAAGCCACTCCCTGTCCTGATGTCACCCCCTGTCCCCAACCTCCCTCTGTCCCAAAGCCACTCTCTGTCCCGATGCCACTCCATCCCAATGTCACCCCTTGTCCCCAACGTCCCCTCTGTCCCAAAGCCACCCCCAGTCCTGATGTCACCCTGTCCCCAGCGTCCCCTCTGTCCCCAAGCCACTCCCTGTCCTGATATCACCCCCTGTCCCCAACCTCCCCCTGTCCCAAAGCCACTCCCTGTCCCGATGTCACCCCTTGTCCCCAACGTCCCCCCTCTCCCAAAGCCACCCCTATCCCCAGTGTCCCCTCATCCCAAAGCCACTCCCTGTCCTGATGTCACCCCTGTCCCGATGTCACCCCCTGTCCCCAGCGTCCCCCCTCTCCCAAAGCCACCCCTATCCCCAGTGTCCCCTCATCCCAAAGCCACTCCCTGTCCTGATGTCACCCCTGTCCTGATGTCACCCCCTGTCCCCAGCGTCCCCCTGTCCTGATGCCACCCTCTATCCTGATGTCACCCCGTCCCCAGTATCCCCGTCCCAAAGCCACTCCCTGTCCCAAAGCCACCCCGTCCCCAGTGTCCCCCCTTGTCCCCAGCGTCCCCCTGTCCTGCTGCCACCCCCTGTCCCCCGTGTCCCCCCCCGTGTCCCCTCTGTCACCCACTTGAACTCCTTCTCGGTTTTGCCGCGCAGGTCCCTGACGAGCCACTGCGAGGTGAAGGCGTCCTGCGGCGGCATTCCCCACCGCATCACCGCGTTCAGGAAGGCCTTCCGCTGCCGTGTGTTGAACCCCAAAACCTGCGGGACCCCAAAACCCATCGCTGAACCCCAAAATCCATCGCTGAACCCAAAAATCCAGGGGGAGGGAACACACCCCGAGATCCAAAGGGGAGACCCAGATGGCAAAGGAGGCACCGGAGAGGAGGGGGGAGATGGTACGAGGGGGTCACAAAGGGGGAGGGGGGGACCCCCCCAAAATGTGGGGGGACCCCGGAATTTAGGGGGGTCATAAGTGTGAAGGGTAACTAAAAAATGGGGGGACACAAGTGAAGGGGGGCCCAAAATTTGGGGGTCTCAAAATCCAGGGGGACACAAAATGCGGGGGGACACAGGCCAGAAGGGAAAGGAGTCATCAGGGGGGTGGGGGACCCCAAAATGTGGGGGGACCCCAGAATGTAGGGGGGTGATAAGTGTGAAGGGTAACTAAAATCTGGGGGGACATAAGTGAAGGGGGGCCCAAAATTTGGGGGTCTCAAAATGCGGGGGGACACAAAATGCAGGGGGACACAGGCCAGAAGGGAAAGGGGTCACAAAGGGGGTGGGGGACCCCAAAATGTGGGGGGACCCCGGAATTTAGGGGGGTCATAAGTGTGGGGGGGAGAAGGTGAAATCTGGGGGGGGTCATAAGTGAAGGGGGACACAAAATCAGGGGTCATAAAATCTGGGGGGACACAAAATGCGGGGGGGACACAGGCCAGAAGGGAAAGGGGTCACAAAGGGGGTGGGGGGACCCCAAAATCTGGGGGGGTCCCGGAATTTAGGGGGGTCATAAGTGTGAAGGGTAACTAAAAAATGGGGGGACACAAGTGAAGGGGGGCCCAAAATTTGGGGGTCTCAAAATCCGGGGGGACACAAAATGCGGGGGGACACAGGCCAGAAGGGAAAGGAGTCATCAGGGGGGTGGGGGACCCCAAAATGTGGGGGGACCCCGGAATTTAGGGGGGTCATAAGTGTGGGGGGGAGAAGGTGAAATCTGGGGGGGTCATAAGTGAAGGGGGACCCAAAACCTGGGGGTCACAAAATGCGGGGGGACACAGGCCAGAAGGCAAAGGGGTCACCAGGGGGGTGGGGGGACCCCAAAATCTGGGGGGACCCCGGAATTTAGGGGTGTCATAAGTGTGGGGGGGGGGAAGGCAAAATCTGGGGGGGTCATAAGTGAAGGGGGACCCAAAATTTGGGGGTCATAAAATCCAGGGGGACACAAAATGCAGGGGGACACAGGCCCGAAGGCAAAGGAGTCATCAGGGGGGTGGGGGGGACCCCAAAATCCATGAGGGGGTGAAGTTTGGGGTGGGGGGGACCCAAACTCCAGAGAGACCCCAATATCCGGGGGGGGTCACAAGGGGGTGTGTGATGAATGGGGGGGGAGACCCCGAAATTAAGGGGGGGCCCAAACTCAGGGGGACCCCAATATCGGGGGGGGACGACCCCCCAATATCCAACCTCGATGTTCCCCCCGACGCGGGCGAGGAGGGGGGGAAGAGGTTTGTCCTTCTCGTTCCGCAGTTGCCGCTTGGATTGACGGCGGCCTGGGGGGGGGGGGGGAAGGGGGAAAGGGGGGGTCAGTGGGCACCCCCAAAAGCACCCTGACCCCCACCCCAGCACCCTGACCCCCCTCAAGGCACCCTGACCCCCCCCCAAGGCACCCTGAACCCCCCCAAGGCACCCTGACCCCCCCTAATGAACCCTGACCCCCACCCCAGCACCCTGACCCCCCCTCAATGCACCCTGACCCCCCCCAAAGGCACCCTGACCCCCCCCTAATGCACCCTGACCCCCCCAAAGGCACCCTGACCCCCCCCAAGGCATCCTGACCCCCCTCAAGGCACCCTGACCCCCCCCAAAGGCACCCTGACCCCCCCCAATGCACCCTGACCCCCCTCCCAAAGCACCCTGACCCCCCCAAAGGCACCCTGACCCCCCTGAAGGCACCCTGACCCCCCCAAAGGCACCCTGACCCCCCCCAAGGCACCCTGACCCCCCCCAAAGGCACCCTGACCCCCCCTCAAGGCACCCTGACCCCCCCCAAGGCACCCTGACCCCCCTCAAGGCACCCTGACCCCCCCCAAAGGCACCCTGACCCCCCCTCAAGGCACCCTGACCCCCCTGAAGGCACCCTGACCCCCCCAAAGGCACCCTGACCCCCCCTAATGCACCCTGACCCCCCCTCAAGGCACCCTGACCCCCCTCTAATGCACCCTGACCCCCCCAAAGGCACCCTGACCCCCCCAAGGCACCCTGACCCCCCCTCAAGGCACCCTGACCCCCCCCAAAGGCACCCTGACCCCCCCCCAGGGGACACAAGGAAGAATGTGGGGAGACACCTGGGGACACACAGAGGGGACACGGGGGGGACACAGAGGGGACAATGGGGGACACAGAGGGGACATGGGGGGATGTGGGGGACACAGAGGGGACAGTGGGGGACACAGAGGGGATGTGGGGGGATGTGGGGGACACAGAGGGGACAGTGGGGGACACAGAGGGGACATGGGGGGATGTGGGGGACACAGAGGGGACGTGGGGGGACAGTGGGGGACACAGAGGGGACAGCGGGGGACACAGAGGGGATGTGGGGACACAGAGGGGACAGCGGGGGACACAGAGGGGACAGTGGGGGACACAGAGGGGACGGCGGGGGACACAGAGGGGACAGCGAGGGACACAGAGGGGATGTGGGGGGATGTGGGGACACAGAGGGGACAATGGGGGACACAGAGGGGACGGTGGGGGACACAGAGGGGACAGCGAGGGACACAGAGGGGACGGTGGGGGACACAGAGGGGACAGTGGGGGACACAGAGGGGACAGTGGGGGGACACAGAGGGGATTTGGGGGGACACAGAGGGGACATGGGGGGACGCCACTCACCCTCGGGTCGCTCATCGAAGTCCTCGTCCTCCTCCTCAGAGCCCACTGAGTACTCGGACTGATTATCTACGGGGGACCCGTGAGCACCAGTGCCACCAGTGCCACCAGTGCCCACCAGTGCCCACCAGTACCAACCAGTGCCACCAGTGCCACCAGTGCCCACCAGTGCCAACCAGTGCCCACCAGTGCCCACCAGTGCCAACCAGTGCCACCAGTGCCACCAGTGCCAACCAGTGCCACCAGTAGCTCCCAGTACCCTCCCAGTGCCCTCCAGTGCCAACCAGTGCCCACCAGTGCCAACCAGTGCCACCAGTGCCAACCAGTAGCTCCCAGTACCCTCCCAGTAGCTCCCAGTACCCTCCCAGTGCCCACCTTGGTCCTCCTGGGTGGCATCGTTGTAGTTGACCTCCTTGCACACACACTTGCCTTTACCCAGATTGCCTCCCAGTCCCTCCCAGTGCCTCCCAGCGCCTCCCAGTGTCTCCCAGTGCCCTCCCAGTGCCTCCCAGTGCCCACCAGTGCCTCCCAGTGCCCTCCCAGTGCCCTCCCAGTCCCTACCTTGGTCCTCCTGAGCAGCATCACTGTAGTTGACCTCCTTGCGCTCACGCTTGCCCTTACCCAGGTTGCATCCCAGTCCCTCCCAGTGCCTCCCAGTCTCTTCCATTCTCCTCCCAGTGCCTCCCAGTCCCTCCCAGTGCCCTCCCAGTGGCTCCCAGTGCCCACCTTGGTCCCCCTGGGCGGCGTCATTGTAGTTGACCTCCTTGCGCTCGCGCTTGCCCTCACCCAGGTTGCATCCCAGTGCCCTCCCAGTCCCTCCCCAGTTCCTCCCAGTCCCTCCCCAGTTCCTCCTAGTGCCCACCAGTCCCTCCCAGTGCCCTCCCAGTGCCCACCAGTGCCTCCCAGTGCCCTCCCAGTGCCTCCCAGTGCCCTCCCAGTGCCCACCTTGGTCCTCCTGGGCGGTGGTGTTGTAGTTGACCTCCTTGCAGACGCGCTTGCCCTCACCCAGGTTGCATCCCAGTGCCTCCCAGTCCCTCCCCAGTCCCTCCCCAGTCCCTCCCAGTCCCTCCCCAGTGCCTCCTAGTGCCCACCAGTCCCTCCCAGTGCCCTCCCAGTCCCTCCCAGTCCCTCCCAGTGCCCTCCCACTGCCCACCTTGGTCCTCCTGGGTGGCGTCATTGTAGTTGACCTCCTTGCGCTCGCGCTTGCCCTCACCCAGGTTGCATCCCAGTGCCCTCCCAGTGCCTCCCAGTCCCTTCCATTCTCCTCCCAGTGGCTCCCAGTCCCTCCCAGTGCCCACCTTGGTCCCCCTGGGCGGCGTCATTGTAGTTGACCTCCTTGCGCTCGCGCTTGCCCTCACCCAGGTTGCATCCCAGTGCCCTCCCAGTCCCTCCCCAGTTCCTCCCAGTCCCTCCCCAGTTCCTCCTAGTGCCCACCAGTCCCTCCCAGTGCCCTCCCAGTGCCCACCAGTGCCTCCCAGTGCCCTCCCAGTACCTCCCAGTGCCCTCCCAGTGCCCACCTTGGTCCTCCTGGGCGGCGGCGTTGTAGTTGACCTCCTTGCAGACGCGCTTGCCCTCACCCAGGTTGCATCCCAGTGCCTCCCAGTCCCTTCCATTCTCCTCCCAGTGCCTCCCAGTCCCTCCCCAGTTCCTCCCAGTCCCTCCCCAGTTCCTCCTAGTGCCCACCAGTCCCTCCCAGTGCCCTCCCAGTGCCCACCAGTGCCTCCTAGTGCCCTCCCAGTGCCTCCCAGTGCCCTCCCACTGCCCACCTTGGTCCTCCTGGGCGGCGTCATTGTAGTTGACCTCCTTGCGCTCGCGCTTGCCCTCACCCAGGTTGCATCCCAGTGCCCTCCCAGTCCCTCCCCAGTTCCTCCCAGTCCCTCCCCAGTTCCTCCTAGTGCCCACCAGTCCCTCCCAGTGCCCTCCCAGTGCCCACCAGTGCCTCCCAGTGCCCTCCCAGTGCCTCCCAGTGCCCTCCCAGTGCCCACCTTGGTCCTCCTGGGCGGCGGTGTTGTAGTTGACCTCCTTGCAGACGCGCTTGCCCTCACCCAGGTTGCATCCCAGTGCCCTCCCAGTCCCTCCCAGTGCCCTCCCAGTGCCCTCCCAGTGGCTCCCAGTGCCCACCTTGGTCCTCCTGGGCGGCGTCGTTGTAATTGACCTCCTTGCACACACACTTGCCCTTGCCCAGGTTGCATCCCAGTGCCTCCCAGTGCCTCCCAGTGCCCTCCCAGTGCCCTCCCAGTCTCTCCCAGTGCCTCCCAGTACAGTCCCAGTGCCTCCCAGTGCCTCCCAGTGCCCACCTTGGTCCTCCTGGGTGGCATCGTTGTAGTTGACCTCCTTGCGCTCACGCTTGCCCTTGCCGAGGTTGCCTCCCAGTGCCTCCCAGTGCCATCCCAGTGCCTCCCAGTCCCTCCCAGTCCCTCCCAGTGGCTCCCAGTGCCTCTCAGTACCCTCCCAGTGCCCTCCCAGTGCCTCCCAGTGCCCACCTTGGTCCTCCTGGGTGGCATCGTTGTAGTTGACCTCCTTGCGCTCATGCTTGCCCTCACCCAGGTTGCCTCCCAGTGCCTCCCAGTGCCCTCCCAGTCCCTCCCAGTGCCTCCCAGTGGCTCCCAGTGCCCACCTTGGTCCTCCTGGGCGGCGTCGTTGTAGTTGACCTGCTTGCGGACGCGCTTGCCCTTGCCGAGGTTGCGCGCCAGGTCCTCCTGCTGCTGTTCGTAGTGGTGGCGCAGGAGCTTCTCCCAATAGTCCGGGTCGACGTTCTCCTCTTGTTTGATGATCTCCCGTTCGATCTCCTCGATCTGTCGCGACAACAACGCTTCAACGTCCCCATCGCGACGGACCAAAAGGGGCCCCACCGGCTCCGTCAACGTCGGTTCCATCGGACCCACCACCACCAGTTCCACCACCAACATCTCCATCACCTCCATCGTCATCTCCGTCACCTCCACCATTCCCACCGCCATCATCCTTATCCCCGTTTCCATCATTCCCATCTTCGTCTCCACCATCTCCATGGTCCTCATCATCCCTATTGTCTCCACCATCCCCATCTTCTCCATTGTTCCCATCTCCTTCACATCCACCATCTCCACCTTCTCCACCACCTCCATCATCATCTCCACCACCTCCATCCTCCATCACCATCTCCACCACCTCCATCGTCATCTCCATCACCTCCATCACCATCTCCATCACCTCCATCGTCATCTCCATCACCTCCATCGTCATCTCCATCCCCTCCACCCTTCCCACCACCATCAGCCTTATCCGTTTCCATCATTCCCATCTTCGTCTCCACCATCTCCATCGTCCTCATCATCCCTACTGTCTCCATCATCCCCACCTCCACCATCTCCATCATCTCCACCACCTCCACAACCTCCACCACTTCCATCTTCTCCATTGTTCCCATCTCCCTCACCTCCACCATGTCCACCATCTCCCTCATCTCCACCATCTCCTTTGTTCCCATCTCCACCATCTCCCTCACCTCCACCACCTCCATCTTCTTCATTGTTCCCATCTCCACCACTTCCATTGTTCTCATCTTCCTCACCTCCACTGTCTCCACCATCTACACCACCTCCACCATCTCCCTCATCTCCACCATCCCCATCTTCTCCATTGTTCCCATCTCCCTCATCTCCACCACCTCCATCTTCTCCATTGTTCCCATCTCCACCATCTCCACCACCTCCATTGTTCCCATCTTCCTCACCTCCACCTTTTCCACCATCTCCACCACCTCCACCATCCCCATCTTCTCCATTGTTCCCATCTCCACTGTGTCCCTCATCTCCACCATCTCCCTCATCTCCACCCCCTCCACCTTCTCCATTGTTCCCATCTCCACCACCCCCTCCACCTTCTCCATAGTTCCCATCTCCACCACCATCTCCACCTTCTCCACAGTTCCCATCTCCACCACCATCTCCACCTTCTCCACAGTTCCCATCTCCACCACCTCCACCTTCTCCACAGTTCCCATCTCCACCACCCCCTCCACCTTCTCCACAGTTCCCATCTCCACCCCCTCCACCTTCTCCATTGTTCCCATCTCCACCACCTCCACCTTCTCCACAGTTCCCATCTCCACCTTCTCCACAGTTCCCATCTCCACCACCATCTCCACCTTCTCCATAGTTCCCATCTCCACCACCATCTCCACCTTCTCCATAGTTCCCACCTCCACCACCCCCTCCACCTTCTCCACAGTTCCCACCTCCACCACCCCCTCCACCTTCTCCATAGTTCCCATCTCCACCACCATCTCCACCTTCTCCACAGTTCCCATCTCCACCACCATCTCCACCTTCTCCATAGTTCCCATCTCCACCACCATCTCCACCTTCTCCATAGTTCCCATCTCCACCTCCTCCACAGTTCCCATCTCCACCACCATCTCCACCTTCTCCACAGTTCCCATCTCCACCACCATCTCCACCTTCTCCACAGTTCCCATCTCCACCACCATCTCCACCTTCTCCATAGTTCCCATCTCCACCACCATCTCCACCTTCTCCACAGTTCCCATCTCCACCACCCCCTCCACCTTCTCCATAGTTCCCATCTCCACCTCCTCCACAGTTCCCATCTCCACCACCATCTCCACCTTCTCCATAGTTCTCATCTCCACCTTCTCCACAGTTCCCATCTCCACCACCACCTCCACCTTCTCCATAGTTCCCATCTCCACCTTCTCCATAGTTCCCATCTCCACCACCATCTCCACCTTCTCCATAGTTCTCATCTCCACCTTCTCCACAGTTCCCATCTCCACCACCACCTCCACCTCCTCCACAGTTCCCATCTCCACCACCATCTCCACCACCATCTCCACCTTCTCCACAGTTCCCATCTCCACCTTCTCCACAGTTCCCATCTCCACCTTCTCCATAGTTCCCATCTCCACCTCCTCCACAGTTCCCATCTCCACCACCATCTCCACCACCACCTCCACCGCCCGTTCCTACCTTGTCCTCCTCCCTCACGACGTACTGGGCCACCTTGAAGGAGCTGAGATATTCGTTCATGTTCTGCACGTCGGCGTCGTCGGTGGCGTCCTGATTGCGGTCGAGGAGCCGCGCGATGGCTTCGTTGTCGTAGTGGATGACGCTGCTGTCCTCCTCCTTGTTCTCCCCTGGGCCGGAGACACGCGGCTGACACCGACGGAATGGGACACCACCGCCCAACGAGGTCCACCACCACCCAAACGTGGCCTTGGGACGCTCCAACGGGACCCAACACAGCTCCAACATGGCCTTGAGATCCTCTACCATGGCCCAACATGGCCCAACATGGCCTTGAGATGCTCTAACATGGTCCAACATGGCCCAACATGGCCTTGAGATCCTCTAACATGGCCCAACATGGCCCAACATGGCCTTGAGATCCTCTAACATGGTCCAACATGGCCTAACATGGCCTTGAGATCCTCTAACATGGTCCAACATGGCCCAACATGGCCTTGAGATCCTCTAACATGGCCCAACATGGCCCAACATGGCCTTGAGATCCTCTAACATGGCCCAACATGGCCCAACATGGCCTTGAGATGCTCTAACATGGCCCAACATGGCCCAACATGGCCTTGAGATCCTCTAACATGGTCCAACATGGCCTAACATGGCCTTGAGATCCTCTAACATGGTCCAACATGGCCCAACATGGCCTTGAGATCCTCTAACATGGCCCAACATGGCCCAACATGGCCTTGGGATCCTCTAACATGGCCCAACATGGCCCAACATGGCCTTGGGATCCTCTAACATGGTCCAACATGGCCCAACATGGCCTTGAGATCCTCTAACATGGCACAACATGGCCCAACATGGCCTTGAGATGCTCTAACATGGTCCAACATGGCCCAACATGGCCTTGAGATCCTCTAACATGGTCCAACATGGCCTTGAGATCTTCTAACATGGCCCAACATGGCCTTGAGATCCTCTAACATGGCCCAACATGGCCTTGAGATCCTCTAACATGGCCCAACATGGCCCAACATGGCCTTGGGATCTTCTAACATGGCCCAACATGGCCCATCATGGCCTTGAGATCCTCTAACATGGCCCAACATGGCCCAACATGGCCTTGAGATCCTCTAACATGGCCCAACATGGCCTTGAGATGGTCTAACATGGTCCAACATGGCCTTGAGATCCTCTAACATGGCCCAACATGGCCCAACATGGCCTTGAGATCCTCTAACATGGCCCAACATGGCCCAACATGGCCTTGAGATCCTCTAACATGGCCCAACATGGCCCAACATGGCCTTGAGATCCTCTAACATGGCCCAACATGGCCCAACATGGCCTTGAGATCCTCTTACATGGCCCAACATGGCCCAACATGGCCTTGAGATCCTCTAACATGGCCCAACATGGCCCAACATGGCCTTGGGATCTTCTAACATGGCCCAACATGGCCCATCATGGCCTTGAGATCCTCTAACATGGCCCAACATGGCCCAACATGGCCTTGAGATCCTCTAACATGGCCCAACATGGCCTTGAGATGGTCTAACATGGTCCAACATGGCCTTGAGATCCTCTACCATGGCCCAACATGGCCCAACATGGCCTTGAGATCCTCTAACATGGCCCAACATGGCCCAACATGGCCTTGAGATCCTCTAACATGGCCCAACATGGCCCAACATGGCCTTGAGATCCTCTAACATGGCCCAACATGGCCCAACATGGCCTTGAGATCCTCTAACATGGCCCAACATGGCCCAACATGGCCTTGAGATCCTCTAACATGGCCCAACATGGCCCAACATGGCCTTGGGATCTTCTAACATGGCCCAACATGGCCCATCATGGCCTTGAGATCCTCTAACATGGCCCAACATGGCCCAACATGGCCTTGAGATCCTCTAACATGGCCCAACATGGCCTTGAGATGGTCTAACATGGTCCAACATGGCCTTGAGATCCTCTACCATGGCCCAACATGGCCCAACATGGCCTTGAGATCCTCTAACATGGCCCAACATGGCCCAACATGGCCTTGAGATCCTCTAACATGGCCCAACATGGTCCAACATGGCCTTGAGATCCTCTAACATGGCCCAACATGGCCTTGAGATCCTCTAACATGGCCCAACATGGCCCAACATGGCCTTGAGATCCTCTAACATGGCCCAACATGGCCCAACATGGCCTTGAGATCCTCTAACATGGCCCAACATGGCCCAACATGGCCTTGAGATCCTCTAACATGGCCCAACATGGCCCAACATGGCCTTGAGATCCTCTAACATGGCCTAACATGGCCCAACATGGCCTTGAGATCCTCTAACATGGTCCAACATGGCCCAACATGGCCTTGAGATCCTCTAACATGGCCCAACATGGCCCAACATGGCCTTGAGATCCTCTAACATGGCCCAACATGGCCCAACATGGCCTTGAGATGCTCTAACATGGCCCAACATGGCCTTGAGATCCTCTAACATGGCCCAACATGGCCCAACATGGCCTTGAGATCCTCTAACATGGTCCAACATGGCCCAACATGGCCTTGAGATCCTCTAACATGGTCCAACATGGCCCAACATGGCCTTGAGATCCTCTAACATGGTCCAACATGGCCCAACATGGCCTTGAGATCCTCTAACATGGCCCAACATGGCCCAACATGGCCTTGAGATCCTCTAACATGGCCCAACATGGCCCAACATGGCCTTGAGATCCTCTAACATGGCCCAACATGGCCCAACATGGCCCTGAGATGCTCTAACATGGCCCAACATGGCCCAACATGGCCTTGAGATCCTCTAACATGGCCCAACATGGCCCAACATGGCCTTGAGATCCTCTAACATGGCCCAACATGGCCCAACATGGCCTTGAGATCCTCTAACATGGCCTAACATGGTCCAACATGGCCTTGAGATCCTCTAACATGGCCCAACATGGCCCATCATGGCCTTGAGATCCTCTAACATGGTCCAACATGGCCTTGAGATCCTCTAACATGGCCCAACATGGCCTTGAGATCCTCTAACATGGTCCAACATGGCCCAACATGGCCTTGAGATCCTCTAACATGGCCCAACATGGCCCAACATGGCCTTGAGATCCTCTAACATGGCCCAACATGGCCCAACATGGCCTTGAGATGCTCTAACATGGCCCAACATGGCCCAACATGGCCTTGAGATCCTCTAACATGGCCCAACATGGCCCAACATGGCCTTGAGATCCTCTAACATGGCCCAACATGGCCCAACATGGCCCTGAGATGCTCTAACATGGCCCAACATGGCCCAACATGGCCTTGAGATCCTCTAACATGGCCCAACATGGCCCAACATGGCCTTGAGATCCTCTAACATGGCCTAACATGGTCCAACATGGCCTTGAGATCCTCTAACATGGCCCAACATGGCCCAACATGGCCTTGAGATCCTCTAACATGGCCCAACATGGCCTTGAGATCCTCTAACATGGTCTAACATGGTCCAACATGGCCTTGAGATCCTCTAACATGGCCCAACATGGCCTTGAGATCCTCTAACATGGTCTAACATGGTCCAACATGGCCTTGAGATCCTCTAACATGGTCTAACATGGTCCAACATGGCCTTGAGATCCTCTAACATGGCCCAACATGGCCTTGAGATCCTCTAACATGGTCTAACATGGTCCAACATGGCCTTGAGATCCTCTAACATGGCCCAACATGGCCCAACATGGCCTTGAGATGCTCTAACATGGCCCAACATGGCCTTGAGATCCTCTAACATGGCCCAACATGGCCCAACATGGCCTTGAGATCCTCTACCATGGCCTAACATGGTCCAACATGGCCTTGAGATCCTCTAAGATGGTCCAACATGGCCCAACATGGCCTTGAGATCCTCTAACATGGCCCAACATGGCCCAACATGGCCTTGAGATCCTCTACCATGGCCTAACATGGTCCAACATGGCCTTGAGATCCTCTAAGATGGTCCAACATAGCCCAACATGGCCCTGAGATCCTCTAACATGGTCCAACATGGCCTTGAGATCCTCTAACATGGTCCAACATGGCCCAACATGGCCTTGAGATCCTCTAACATGGCCCAACATGGCCTTGAGATCCTCTAACATGGCCCAACATGGCCCAACATGGCCTTGAGATGCTCTAACATGGTCCAACATGGCCTTGAGATCCTCTAACATGGTCCAACATGGCCTTGAGATCCTCTAACATGGCCCAACATGGCCCAACATGGCCTTGAGATCCTCTAACATGGCCCAACATGGCCCAACATGGCCTTGAGATCCTCTAACATGGCCCAACATGGCCCAACATGGCCTTGAGATCCTCTAACATGGCCCAACGTGGCCCAACATGGCCTTGAGATGCTCTAACATGGCCCAACATGGCCCAACATGGCCTTGAGATCCTCTAACATGGCCCAACATGGCCCAACATGGCCTTGAGATCCTCTAACATGGCCCAACATGGTCCAACATGGCCTTGAGATCCTCTAACATGGCCCAACATGGCCCAACATGGCCTTGAGATCCTCTAACATGGCCCAACATGGCCCAACATGGCCTTGAGATCCTCTAACATGGTCCAACATGGCCTTGAGATGCTCTAACATGGCCCAACATGGCCCAACATGGCCTTGAGATCCTCTAACATGGTCCAACATGGCCCAACATGGCCTTGAGATGCTCTAACATGGCCCAACATGGCCTTGAGATCCTCTAACATGGCCCAACATGGCCCAACATGGCCTTGAGATCCTCTACCATGGCCTAACATGGTCCAACATGGCCTTGAGATCCTCTAACATGGCCCAACATGGCCTTGAGATCCTCTAACATGGCCCAACATGGCCCAACATGGCCTTGAGATGCTCTAACATGGCCCAACATGGCCCAACATGGCCTTGAGATCCTCTAACATGGTCCAACATGGCCTTGAGATCCTCTAACATGGCCCAACATGGCCTTGAGATCCTCTAACATGGTCCAACATGGCCCAACATGGCCTTGAGATGCTCTAACATGGCCCAACATGGCCCACCACAAACCTCTCACGTCCCTCCACACCTCATGAAAACCCACCACAAACCTCTCACGTCCCATCACACCTCATGAAATCCCACCACAAAGCTCCCAGGTGCCACCACACCTCCTGACGTCCCACCAGAAGGTTCCCCAAGTCCTGGTAGACCCCCATCGCACTCCTCCCCAACTTCACTGACCCTCATTCTCATCCTTGAAGAGCTCTTCGGTGCCAAACTTGAGGATGTCATCGAGTTCCTGCTTGGACATGGAGCCGGCCTTGGAGCCCAGGCCCGGGCGCACCACCAGGTGGGTCAACATCATCTTCCGTTTGGCCACTTGGGTGATGCGCTCTTCCACCGACGCACGAGTGACGAAGCGGTAGATCATCACCTTGTTGGCCTGACCGATGCGATGGGCCCGGCTGAAGGCCTGCGGGGACACGGGACGCGTCGGAGAGGGGACACGGGGACAGGGGATGGGTCGGAGAGGGGACACGGGGACAGGGGATGGGTCGGAGAGGGGACACCGGGACATGGGATGGGTCGGAGAGGGGACATGGGGACACGGGACGCGTCGGAGAGGGGACACAGGGACAGGGGATGGGTCAGAGAGGGGACACGGGTACACGGGATGGGTCAGAGAGGGGACATGGGGACACGGGACGCGTCGGAGAGGGGACATGAGAACATGGGATGGGTTGGAAAGGGGACACGGGGACATGGGATGGGTCGGAGAGGGGACATGGGGACACGGGATGGGTCGGAGAGGGGACACGGGGACACGGGATGGGTCGGAGAGGGGACACGGGGACATGGGATGGGTCGGAGAGGGGACACGGGGACACGGGATGGGTCGGAGAGGGGACATGGGGACACGGGATGGGTCGGAGAGGGGACACGGGGACACGGGATGGGTCGGAGAGGGGACACGGGGACATGAGATGGGTCGGAGAGGGGACACGGGGACACGGGACGCGTCGGAGAGGGGACACCGGGACATGGGATGGGTCAGAGAGGGGACACGGGTACACGGGATGGGTCGGAGAGGGGACATGGGGACACGGGACGCGTCGGAGAGGGGACATGAGAACATGGGATGGGTTGGAAAGGGGACACGGGGACATGGGATGGGTCGGAGAGGGGACATGGGGACACGGGATGGGTTGGAGAGGGGACACGGGGACACGGGATGGGTTGGAAGGGGGACACGGGATGGGTCGGAGAGGGGACACGGGGACAGGGGACGGGTCGGAAAGGGGACACGGGGACATGGGATGGGTCGGAGAGGGGACACAGAGGGGGAAGAGGGATCCGAGAGGGGACACAGAGGGGACACAGAGGGGACACAGAGGGGGAAGAGGGATCCGAGAGGGGACACAGAGGGGACACAGAGGGATCGGAGAGGGGACACAGAGGGGAAGAGGGATCCGAGAGGGGACACAGAGGGGGAAGAGGGGACACAGAGGGGACACAGAGGGGGAAGAGGGGACACAGAGGGGAAGAGGGGACACAGAGGGGAAGAGGGGACACGGAGGGAACACAGAGGGGACACAGAGGGGGAAGAGGGGACACAGAGGGGAAGAGGGGACACGGAGGGAACACAGAGGGGACACAGAGGGGGAAGAGGGGACACAGAGGGGAAGAGGGATCCGAGAAGGGACACAGAGGGGACACAGAGGGGACACAGAGGGGACACAGAGGGGGAAGAGGGGACACAGAGGGGACACGGAGGGGACACGGAGGGGACACAGCGGGATCGTCGAGGGCCCCGGATGGGCTCCGACCTGGATGTCGTTGTGGGGGTTCCAGTCGGAGTCGAAGATGACGACGGTGTCGGCGGTGGCCAGGTTGATGCCCAGGCCCCCGGCCCGCGTCGACAGCAGGAAGCAGAACTGCTGCGCCCCCGGCGCTGCCCCCCCGGCGTCAGCGGGGACGCTGCCCTCCCCACCCCAGAAACCCACAGTGCCCCCCCAAAAACACCCCCCCGGTACCCTCTCTCACCCACCCCGGGCACCCCCATATACCCCCCGGTGCCCCCAGTGCTCCCCCTGTACCCCCTCATCAACCCTGGGCATCCCCAAACCCCCCTGTTGCCCCCGGTGCCCCCCCCCGACCCCTTTGGTGCCCCCCTCAACCTCTTTAGTGCCCCTCCGACCCCCTGGGTGCCCCCCTCAACCTCTTTAGTGCCCCTCCGACCCCCTGGGTGCCCCCCTGACCCCTTTGGTGCCCCCCCCCGCCCCACTGACTGCCCCCCCCGACCCTCTTGGTGCCTCCCCCACCCCCTTTGATGCCCCTCCGACCCCCTTGGTGCCCCCGCCGACCCCTTTAGTGCCCCCCTCAACCCCCTTGGTGCCCCCCCCGCCCCCTTTAGTGCCCCCCCCGACCCTCTTGGTGCCCCCTTAGTGCCCCCCCCACCCTCCTGACCCCCTTTGGTGCCCCCCCGGACCCCTTTGGTGCCCCCCAACCCCTTTGGTGCCCCTCCAACTCCCTTGGTGCCCCCCCCGACCCCTTTAGTACCCCCCCGCCGACCCCTTTAGTGCCCCCCTTGACCCCCTGGGTGTCCCCCCCCGACCCCCTTGATGCTCCCCTGACACCTTTGGTGCCCCCCGGACCCCTTTAGTGCCCCCCGTGACCCCTTTAGTGCCCCTTTTGGTGTCCCCCTGACCCCCTGGGTGCCCCCCACCCTGTTTGGTGCCCCCCCCGGACCCCTTTAGTGCCCCCCCTGACCCTCTTGGTGCCCCCTCTGCCCCTCTGACCCCCTTATTACCCTCCAGGACCCCTTTAGTGCCCCCTTTGGTGCCCCCTCCGTCCCCTTTAGTGACCCCTTTGGTGCCCCCTCCGTCCCCTTTAGTGACCCCTCCACCCCTCTGACCCCCTTATTGCCCCCCCAGACCCCTTTAGTGCCCCCCCTGACCCCCTTGGTGCCCCCCTGACCCCCTTTGGTGCCCCCCTTGACCCCTTTAGTGCCCCCCTCGACCCCTTTAGTGCCCCCCTGGACCCCTTTAGTGCCCCCCCTGACCCTCTTGGTGCCCCCTCCGTCCCCTTTAGTGCCCCCTCTGCCCCTCTGACCCCCTTATTACCCTCCAGGACCCCTTTAGTGCCCCCTTTGGTGCCCCCTCCGTCCCCTTTAGTGACCCCTCCGCCCCTCTGACCCCCTTATTGCCCCCCCAGACCCCTTTAGTGCCCCCCCGACCCCCTTTAGTGCCCCCCCTGACCCCCTTGGTGCCCCCCACCCCGTTTGGTGCCCCCCCTGGACCCGTTTGGTGCCCCCTCCGACCCCTTTAGTGCCCCCCAGACCCCTTTAGTGCCCCCCCTGACCCTCTTGGTGCCCCCCCGCCCCACTGGGTGACCCCCTGACCCCTTTAGTGCCCCCCTCAACCCCCTTGGTGCCACCCCCGACCCCTTTAGGGCCCCTCCGCCCCCCTGGGTGCCCCCCCGGACCCCTTTAGTGCCCCTCCCGCCCCCTTTGGTTCCCCCTTGACCCCCTTGGTGCCCCCCCGACCCCTTTAGTGCCCCTCCTGCCCACTTTAGTGCCCCCCCGATCCCCTTCGTGCCCCTAAACCCCACTGGGTGCCCCCCTAACCCTCTTGGTGCCCCCTTTGGTGCCCCCCTCGACCCCTTTAGTGCCCCCCCCCCCGACCCTCTTGGTGCCCCCCCCCGCCCCCCTGACCCCCTTGGTGCCCCCCCTGACCCCTTTGGTGCCCCCCCGATCCCCTTGGTGCCCCTAAACCCCACTGGGTGCCCCCCTAACCCTCTTGGTGCCCCCTTTGGTGCCCCCCTCGACCCCTTTAGTGCCCCCCCCCGACCCTCTTGGTGCCCCCCCCCGCCCCCCTGACCCCCTTGGTGCCCCCCCTGACCCCTTTGGTGCCCCCCCGATCCCCTTGGTGCCCCTAAACCCCACTGGGTGCCCCCCTAACCCTCTTGGTGCCCCCTTTGGTGCCCCCCTCGACCCCTTTAGTGCCCCTCCGCCCCACTGGGTGCCCCCCTGACCCCTTTGGTGCCCCCCCCACCCCACTGGGTGCCCCCCTGACCCCTTTAGTGCCCCCCCCGACCCCCTTGGTGCCCCCCCGCCCCACTGGGTGCCCCCCCTGACCCCTTTAGTGCCCCCTCTGACCCTCTTGGTGCCCCCTTGGTGCCCCCCTCAACCCCTTTGGTGCCCCTCCAACCCCCTTGGTGCTCCCCGACCCTCTGGGTGCCCCCTTGACCCCTTTGGTGCCCCCCCCGCCCCCCTTGGTGCCCCCCCGGCCCCGTTTGGTGCCCGCGGAGGCGGGGTCCTACCGTTGAAGCGGTCGATGGCCTCCTGGCGAAGAGCGCCGGTGATGCCCCCGTCGATCCGTTCGTACTTATAACCCTCATAATCCAGGAAGTCCTCCAGGAGGTCCAACATCTTTGTCATCTGAGGGGGCACTGGTTTAGACTGGGAGGGGGGGGGGACACATACTGGGAGTGTCCCCCCCCCCAAAAGTCCCAAACTATCCCGGTTGTCCCACCTGGGAGAAGATGAGAACGCGGTGGTTTTGCTCTTTCAGCTTTCGCAGCATCTTCTGGAGGAGGAGAAGCTTTCCGGAGGCTTTGATGAGGGCTCCTCCTTCGTAGGCACCGCTCGGCAACTTCGGAGACTCCTGGAGACAGCGTCCCATGGTGTCCCCAACGTCTCCCGCTGGCCCCTCCCTGCATCTCCAGCCCAGCTCTTCTCTGGATCCCATCTCCCTCCGTCCCCACCACAGCCTGAAGTTCTCATCCTCCGGTTCTACGTCCCTCTTCCCATCCTCCGGTTCCATGTCCATGTTCCTCTACTCATCCTCACGTTCTACGTCCCTCTTCCCATCCTCCGGTTCCATGTCCATGTCCCTCTACTCATCCTCACGTTCCACGGCCCTCGTGTCACTCGTTGACCCTCATGTCCCTCCATCTCATCTCCCTCCATCCCTTCCACGTCCCTCTGTCCTTCCATTCTCTTGATGTCCCTCCATCCCATGTCCCGTATCTCCGTGTCCTCACGTCCACCTCCCTCCATCCTCCCATCCCTCAATCTTCTCCCACCAGGTTTCCACCTCCCTCCATCCCTCATCCCTTCACGTCCCACCATGTTTCCATGTCCTCCATCCCTCATTCCTCCATCCCTTCACGTCCCACCATGTTTCCATGTCCGCCATTCCTCCATCCCTTCACGTCCCACCACGTTTCCACCTCCCTCCATCCCTTATTCCTCCATCCCTCCACGTCCCACCACGTTTCCACCTCCCTCCATCCCTCATCCCTCCATCTCCTCACGTCCCACCATGTTTCCACCGTCCTCCATCCCTCATTCCTCCATCCCTTCACGTCCCACCATGTTTCCACCTCCCTCCATCCCTCATTCCTCCATCCCTTCACGTCCCACCACGTTTCCATGTCCGCCATTCCTCCATCCCTTCACGTCCCACCACGTTTCCACCTCCCTCCATCCCTCATTCCTCCATCCCTCCACGTCCCACCATGTTTCCATGTCCGCCATTCCTCCATCCCTCCACGTCCCACCATGTTTCCACCTCCCTCCATCCCTCATCCCTCCATCCCTCCACGTCCCACCACGTTTCCACCTCCCTCCATCCCTCATCCCTCCATCCCTTCACGTCCCACCATGTTTCCACCTCCCTCCATCCTTCATTCCTCCATCCCTTCACGTCCCACCATGTTTCCACCTCCCTCCATCCCTCATCCCTCCATCCCTTCACGTCCCACCATGTTTCCACCGTCCTCCATCCCTCATTCCTCCATCCCTTCACGTCCCACCACGTTTCCACCTCCCTCCATCCCTCATCCCTCCATCCCTTCACGTCCCACCATGTTTCCATGTCCTCCATTCCTCCATCTCTTCACGTCCCACCACGTTTCCACCTCCCTCCATCCCTCATCCCTCCATCCCTCCACGTCCCACCACATTTCCACCTCCCTCCATCCCTCATCCCTCCATCCCTTCACGTCCCACCACGTTTCCACCTCCCTCCATCCCTCATTCCTCCATCCCTTCACGTCCCACCACGTTTCCACCTCCCTCCATCCCTCATTCCTCCATCCCTTCACGTCCCACCACGTTTCCACCTCCCTCCATCCCTCATTCCTCCATCCCTTCACGTCCCACCACGTCCCACCTCCCTCCATCCCTCATCCCTCCATCCCTTCACGTCCCACCACGTTTCCACCATCCTCTATCCCTCATTCCTCCATCCCTCCACGTCCCACCACGTTTCCACCTCCCTCCACCCCTCATCCCTCCATCCCTTCACGTCCCACCATGTTTCCACCTCCCTCCATCCCTCATCCCTCCATCCCTTCACGTCCCACCATGTTTCCACCTCCCTCCATCCCTCATTCCTCCATCCCTTCACGTCCCACCATGTTTCCACCTCCCTCCATCCATCATTCCTCCATCCCTCCACGTCCCACCATGTTTCTATGTCCTCCATTCCTCCACCTCTCCACGTCCCACCATGTTCCCACCTCCCTCCATCCCTCGTGTCCACCTCATCCCTCGGCGTTCCTCACCATGGCAGCAACGGGGAAGAGGTAGGGGTGGTTGCAGCACTTCTTGAGGTCCATCATGATGTTGAGGAGCGACACTTGGTTCCCACCGCCCCGCGAGTTCAACGCCTCAAAGTTCCGCGTCAGGATGTACTTGTAGTACTTCCTGGAGGGAGATCCGTAGGATCCAGGTGTCCAGGAGGCCCCAATTCCGGGGAACCCAGATGTCCAGGAGACCCAAGGAACCCCAGCAGATGTCTACAGGGGGGTTAAGCTTCACCAATGCTGACTCTCACGGAGTTCAGGTCTAACCCCTTCTTCCAAGGATCCAGAGATCCTTGGGACACCCCAGCAAACATCTCCATGGGGTTGAGCTCCACCAACACCCAATCCCATGGACACCAGTGTTGGGGTGCACCTTTCTCCCAAGGAACCCCGATATCCGGATGCACTCATTCCTGGGACACTCAGGAGACCCCAGCAAACATCTCCATGGGGTTGAGCTCCACACAAGGAGCTCCACCAACACCCAATCCCATGGACACCAGTGTTGGGGTGCACCTTTCTCCCGAGGACCCCGATATCCGGATGCACTCATCCCTGGGACACCCGGGAGAGCCCAGCAAACATCTCCATGGGGTTGAGCTCCACCAACACCCAATCCCATGGACACCAGCGTTGGGGTGCACCTTTCTCCCGAGGACCCCGATATCCGGATGCACTCATCCCTGGGACACCCAGGAGAGCCCAGCAAACATCTCCATGGGGTTGAGCTCCACCAACACCAAATCCCATGGACACCAGTGTTGGGGTGCACCTTTCTCCCAAGGAACCCCGATATCCGGATGCACTCATTCCTGGGACACCTGGGAGAGCCCAGCAAACATCTCCATGGGGTTGAGCTCCACACAAGGAGCTCCATCAACACCGAATCCCATGGACACCAGTGTTGGGGTGCACCTTTCTCCCAAGGAACCCCGATATCCGGATGCACTCATTCCTGGGACACCCGGGAGAGCCCAGCAAACATCTCCATGGGGTTGAGCTCCACCAACACCAAATCCCATGGACACCAGTGTTGGGGTGCACCTTTCTCCCAAGGAACCCCGATATCCGGATGCACTCATTCCTGGGTCACCCGGGAGAGCCCAGCAAACATCTCCATGGGGTTGAGCTCCACACAAGGAGCTCCACCAACACCGAATCCCACAGACACCAGTGTTGGGGTGCACCTTTCTCCCGAGGAACCCGATATCCGGATGCACTCATCCCTGGGACACCCGGGAGAGCCCAGCAAACATCTCCATGGGGTTGAGCTCCACCAACAACAAATCCCATGGACACCAGTGTTGGGGTGCACCTTTCTCCCAAGGAACCCGTTATCCGGATGCACTCATTCCTGGGACACCCCAGCAAACATCTCCATGGGGTTGAGCTCCACCAACACCCAATCCCATGGACACCAGCGTTGGGGTGCACCTTTCTCCCGAGGACCCCGATATCCGGATGCACTCATCCCTGGGACACCCAGGAGAGCCCAGCAAACATCTCCATGGGGTTGAGCTCCACCAACACCAAATCCCATGGACACCAGTGTTGGGGTGCACCTTTCTCCCAAGGAACCCCGATATCCGGATGCACTCATTCCTGGGACACCTGGGAGAGCCCAGCAAACATCTCCATGGGGTTGAGCTCCACACAAGGAGCTCCATCAACACCGAATCCCATGGACACCAGTGTTGGGGTGCACCTTTCTCCCAAGGAACCCCGATATCCGGATGCACTCATTCCTGGGACACCCGGGAGAGCCCAGCAAACATCTCCATGGGGTTGAGCTCCACCAACACCAAATCCCATGGACACCAGTGTTGGGGTGCACCTTTCTCCCAAGGAACCCCGATATCCGGATGCACTCATTCCTGGGTCACCCGGGAGAGCCCAGCAAACATCTCCATGGGGTTGAGCTCCACACAAGGAGCTCCACCAACACCGAATCCCACAGACACCAGTGTTGGGGTGCACCTTTCTCCCGAGGAACCCGATATCCGGATGCACTCATCCCTGGGACACCCGGGAGAGCCCAGCAAACATCTCCATGGGGTTGAGCTCCACCAACAACAAATCCCATGGACACCAGTGTTGGGGTGCACCTTTCTCCCAAGGAACCCGTTATCCGGATGCACTCATTCCTGGGACACCCCAGCAAACATCTCCATGGGGTTGAGCTCCACCAACACCCAATCCCATGGACACCAGTGTTGGGGTGCACCTTTCTCCTGAGGAACCCAATATCCGGATGCACTCATTCCTGGGACACCCCAGCAAACATCTCCATGGGGTTGAGCTCCACCAACACCCAATCCCATGGACACCAGTGTTGGGGTGCACCTTTCTCCCAAGGACCCCAATATCCGGATGCACTCAGCCCTGGGACACCCGAGCAAACATCTCCATGGGGTTGAGCTCCACCAACACCCAATCCCATGGACACCAGTGGTGGGGTGCACCTTTCTCCCGAGGAACCCCATATCCGGATGCACTCATTCCTGGGACACCTGGGAGACCCCAGCAAACATCTCCATGGGGTTGAGCTGCACCAACACCAAATCCCACGGACACCAGTGTTGGGGTGCACCTTTCTCCCAAGGAACCCCGATATCCGGATGCACTCATCCCTGGGACACCCGGGAGAGCCCAGCAAACATCTCCATGGGGTTGAGCTCCACCAACACCGAATCCCATGGACACCAGTGTTGGGGTGCACCTTTCTCCCAAGGACTTGGACATCTGGGTGGACCCATCCCTGGGGACATGGCCATCCAGGTGCCCCCATTCCCATCTCCTGGAGACGCCCGGAGCCCGGCGTACTTCTGCATGGGGCTGAGCTCCACGCGGACGATGAGCTCCGTCTTGGCCGGCATGTTCTTGAAGACATCGGCCTTGAGGCGTCGCAGCATGTGAGGCCCCAGGAGGTCGTGGAGCTTCTTGATTTGGTCCTCCTTGGAGATGTCGGCAAATTCCTCCAGGAAACCTTCCAGGTTGCTGTGAAAAGGGGGACAATGTGACATCGTAGGGGGGCAGAGGGACGTGGGGATGGGGACGTGGAGAGACACGGAAGGACACGGGGGACACGGAGAGAGCTGTGACATAAGGAGATGGAGACAACTGCGAGATGGGGACACGGGAATGTGGGGACCACGGGGACAAGGCGTGACGTGGTGGGGCACGCGGAAAGAAAGGGGGAGAGCCCCAGGAGAGGGGACACAAGGGACAAGGAGGAGGGTGGCAGGGGGGGACAGGATGGGGGATACAGGAGGCACCGGGACACGCCGGAGCCACATGGATGCGGGGGGATGGAGGGGGACAGGAGGGGACACGGAGACACAGGAGGGGACGTGGGGAGACGGGGAGGGGACACAGGAGTCACCGGGACACAACAGAGTCAAATGGATGTGGGTGGATGGAGGGGGACAGGAGGGGACACGGGGAGACAGGAGGGGACACAGGAGCCACCGGGACACAGCAGAGCCACATGGATGTGGGTGGATGGAGGGGGACAGGAGGGGACACGGAGAGACATGGAGGGGACACAGGAGCCACCGGGACACAACAGAGTCAAATGGATGTGGGTGGATGGAGGGGGACAGGAGGGGACACGGAGAGACAGGGAGGGGACACGGAGAGACAGGGAGGGGACACAGGAGCCACCGGGACATAACAGAGTCAAATGGATGTGGGTGGATGCAGAGGGACAGGAGGGGACATGGGGAGACAGGAGGGGACACGGGGAGACAGGGAGGGGACACACGAGTCACCGGGACACACCAGTGCCAAATGGATGTGGGTGGATGGAGGGGGACATGGAGGGGACAGAGGGAGGGGACATGGGGAGACAGGGAGGGGACACAGGAGCCACCGGGACACAACAGAGCCACATGGATGTGGGTGGATGGAGGGGGACAGAAGGGGACACGGGGAGACATGGAGGGGACACGGAGAGACAGGGAGGGGACACAGGAGCCACTGGGACACAACAGAGTCAAATGGATGTGGGTGGATGCAGAGGGACAGGAGGGGACACGGGGAGACAGGAGGGGACACGGAGAGACAGGAGGGGACACGGAGAGACAGGGAGGGGACACAGGAGCCACCGGGACACAACAGAGTCAAATGGATGTGGGTGGATGGAGGGGGACAGGAGGGGACACGGAGAGACAGGGAGGGGACACAGGAGCCACCAGGACACAACAGAGTCAAATGGATGTGGGTGGATGGAGGGGGACAGGAGGGGACACGGGGAGACAGGAGGGGACACAGGAGCCACCGGGACACAGCAGAGCCACATGGATGTGGGTGGATGGAGGGGGACAGGAGGGGACACGGAGAGACATGGAGGGGACACAGGAGCCACCGGGACACAACAGAGTCAAATGGATGTGGGTGGATGGAGGGGGACAGGAGGGGACACGGAGAGACAGGGAGGGGACACGGAGAGACAGGGAGGGGACACAGGAGCCACCGGGACATAACAGAGTCAAATGGATGTGGGTGGATGCAGAGGGACAGGAGGGGACATGGGGAGACAGGAGGGGACACGGGGAGACAGGGAGGGGACACACGAGTCACCGGGACACACCAGTGCCAAATGGATGTGGGTGGATGGAGGGAGAAGGTAGGGGACATGGAGACACAGGAGGGGACACAGGAGCCACTGGGACACAACAGAGTCAAATGGACGCGGGTGGCTGCAGAGGGACAGGGAAGGGACATTGGGTGACATACTTGAAGCGCTCAGGCGTGAGGAAGTTGAGGAGGTGGAAGAGCTCCTCCAGGTTGTTCTGGAGCGGCGTCCCCGTCAGCAGCAGCTTGTGCTCGATCTTGTACCCGTTCAGCACCCGAAAGAACTGCGGGGGGCGTTATCCAGGGACCCAACGGCCGGGAGAGACCCCCCCGTCCCTCCCAGGGGCACCCCCACACCCCACAGGCATCCGGGCACCCCAAACCAGTGGCCCCGGGCATCCAGATCACCCCAAACCAGTGGCCCCCGGCACCCAGATCACCCCAAACCAGTGGCCCCTGGCATCCGGATCACCCCAAACCAGTGGCCCCTGGCATCCGGGCACCCATCCCAGTGGCCCCTGGCATCCGGATCACCCCAAACCAGTGGCCCCTGGCATCCGGGCACCCCAAACCAGTGGCCCCTGGCATCCGGGCACCCATCCCAGTGGCCCCTGGCATCCGGATCACCCCAAACCAGTGGCCCCTGGCATCCGGGCACCCCAAACCAGTGGCCCCTGGCACCCAGATCACCCCGAACCAGTGGCCCCTGGCATCTGGGCACCCATCCCAGTGGCCCCTGGCACCCAGATCACCCCAAACCAGTGGCCCCTGGCATCCGGATCACCCCAAACCAGTGGCCCCTGGCTTCTGGGCACCCATCCCTGTGGCCTGTGGCATCCAGATCACCCCAAACCAGTGGCCCCTGGCATCCAGATCACCCCAAACCAGTGGCCCCTGGCATCCGGGCACCCATCCCAGTGGCCCCTGGCATCCGGATCACCCCAAACCAGTGGCCCCTGGCACCCAGATCACCCCAAACCAGTGGCCCCTGGCATCCGGGCACCCATCCCAGTGGCCCCTGGCATCCAGATCACCCCAAACCTGTGGCCCCTGGCATCTGGGCACCCATCCCAGTGGCCCCTGGCATCCGGATCACCCCAAACCAGTGGCCCCTGGCACCCAGATCACCCCAAACCAGTGGCCCCTGGCATCCGGGCACCCATCCCAGTGGCCCCTGGCACCCAGATCACCCCAAACCAGTGGCCCCTGGCACCCAGATCACCCCAAACCAGTAGCCCGTGGCATCCGGGCACCGTGACCCCCCCCCAGTGCTCCCAGTTTGCGGGCACCTTGGACTGGTTGTTCTTGAGCCGATGGGCCTCATCGACGACGAGGCAGGCCCAGCGGATGGAGCCCAGCGCCGCTTGGTCGATGGTGATCAGCTCGTAGGACGTCAGGAGGACGTGGAACTTCACCTGCGCCTCCCGCTGCAGTGGCCGTCAGCGCCCAGGGGTGCCCCGGGGACCCCAACCCCGGCACCCCCAAATCCATCACCCCAATCCCCATGGAGACCCCAACCCCGGCACCCCCAAATCCATCACCCCAACAGCCAGGGGACCCCAACCCCAGCACCCCCAAATCCATCACCCCAACAGCCAGGGGACCCCAACCCCAGCACCCCCAAATCCATCACCCCTATCCCCATAGGGACCCCAACAGCCAGGGGACCCCAACCTCTGCACCCCCAAACCCATCACCCCAATCCCCATGGGGACCCCAACAGCCAGGAGACCCCAATCCCGGCACCCCCAAATCCACGGGGACCCCAATAGCCAGGAGACTTCAAGCCCGGCACCCCCAAATCCATCACCCCAACCCCCATGGGGACCCCAACAGCCAGAGGACCCCAACCCCGGCACCCCCAAATCCATCACCCCAATCCCCATAGGGACCCCAACAGCCAGGGGACCCCAACCCCGGCACCCCCAAATCCATCACCCCAACCCCCATGGGGACCCCAACAGCCAGGGGGCCCCAACCCTTGTACCCCCAAATCCATCACCCCTATCCCCATAGGGACCCCAACCCCGGCACCCCCAAATCCATCACCCTAATCCCCATGGGGACCCCAACAGCCAGAGGACCCCAACCCCGGCACCCCCAAATCCATCACCCCAATCCCCATAGGGACCCCAACAGCCAGGGGACCCCAACCCCGGCACCCCCAAATCCATCACCCCAACCCCCATGGGGACCCCAACAGCCAGGGGGCCCCAACCCTTGTACCCCCAAATCCATCACCCCTATCCCCATAGGGACCCCAACAGCCAGGGGACCCCAACCTCTGCACCCCCAAACCCATCACCCCAATCCCCATGGGGACCCCAACAGCCAGGAGACCCCAATCCCGGCACTCCCAAATCCACGGGGACCCCAATAGCCAGGAGACTTCAAGCCCGTCACCCCCAAACCCATCATCCCAATCCCCATGGGGACCTCAACAGCCAGAGGACCCCAACCCCGGCACCCCCAAATCCATCACCCCTATCCCCATAGGGACCCCAACAGCCAGGGGACCCCAACCCCGGCACCCCCAAATCCATCACCCCAATCCCCATAGGGACCCCAACCCTTGCACCTCCAAATCCACGACCCCAATCCCCATGGGGACCCCAACAGCCCCATGGGGACCCCAACCCCAGCACCCCCAAACCCATCACCCCAATCCCCATGGGGACCCCAACAGCCAGGGGACCCCAACCCTTGCACCCCCAAATCCATCACCCCAATCCCCATGGGGACCCCAACAGCCAGGAGACCCCAATCCTGGCACCCCCAAATCCATGGGGACCCCAATAGCCAGGAGACCTCAAGCCCGTCACCCCCAAACCCATCACCCCAATCCCCACGGGGACCCCAACATCCAGGAGCCCCCAACCCCTGCACCCCCAAACCCCATCACCCCGATACCCCCTGGAACCCAAAGTCTGGGTCACCCCCAGTCCCCACAACCCATAAAGGAGACTCAGGTGTCCGAGTGCCACCCCCGAAAGGGACCCACGTGTCCAAGTGCCACCCCCGAAAGGGACCCACGCGTCCAAGTGTCACCCCCAAAATGGATCCTGGCCTCCAGGTCCCCCCCAAACCTTCAAAAGCCCCCCTCAATCTGCCTCACCTTCATCTTGAAGGCCTTTTTGCCCCCTTTCATGGCGTTGTCGTCAAAGGAGAACTCGTTCTCGCGGATGATGGCCCTGCTGTCCTTGTCCCCGGTGTAGGTGACGACGTAGAAGGCCGGGGCCCACATCTGGAACTCCCGCTCCCAGTTGATGATGGTGGAGAGCGGAGCGCTGACGAGGAACGGGCCCTTGGTGTGGCCCTGGGGGACAGCGCGTCACACGGGGACACGGGGACGGGGCCCTTGGGGGAGGTGGGGGACAGTGTGACACAGCGGAGGGGGCGGGGGGGGGGAATGGGACCTGAGGGACACGAGGATGGCGTTGGGATGGGGTTCTCGGGGGACATGGGGACACCGTGGGATGAGGCCCTTGTTGGGGGACATGGGGACAGTGTGGGATGAGGCCCTTGTTGGGGGATGTGGGGACACCATGGGATGAGGCCCTTGTTGGGGGACATGGGGACACCATGGGATGAGGCCCTTGGGGGACATGGGGACACCATGGGATGAGGCCCTTGTTGGGGGACATGGGGACACCATGGGATGAGGCATTGGGGGACATGGGGACACCGTGAGATGAGGCCCTTGCTGGGGGACATGGGGACACCGTGGGATGAGGCCCTTGTTGGGGGACATGGGGACACCGTGGGATGAGGCCCTTGTTGGGGGACATGGGGACACCATGGGATGAGGCTCTTGGGGGACGTGGGGACACCATGGGATGAGGGCCTTGGGGGACATGGGGACACCGTGGGATGAGGCCATTGTTGGGGGACGTGGGGACACCATGGGATGAGGCCCTTGTTGGGGGACATGGGGACAGCATGGGATGGACAGGGTTCTTGGGGACACAGGGAGAGCGTGGGACATGGGGCCTTGGAGGACAGTAGAGGACATGGGGACAGTGCGAGACAGGTTGGTGACACCAGAGCCACGCGGGTGACACCGGGTGTCAATTGAGTAACACCAGGTTGGGTGACACCAGGGCCAAGTGGGTGACACCAAGGCCCATATGGGTGACACCAGGGCCAAGAGGGAGACAGCAGGGGCCAAGGGGGTGACACCAGGGCCAAGTGGGTGGCACCAGACCCCATGTGGGTGACACCAGGGCCAAGGAGGAGACACCAGGAGCCAAGGCAGAGACACCAGGGCCACACTGGTGACACTGGAGGCCCAGCAGGTGACAGCAGGGCCAAGTGGGTGGCACCAGACCCCATGTGGGTGACACTAGGACCAAGGGGGAGACAGCAGGGGCCAAGTGGGTGGCACCAGACCTCACGTGGGTGACACCAGGGCCAAGTGGGTGACACCAGACCTCATGTGGGTGACACTAGGGCCAAGGGGGTGACACCAGTGCCAAGTGGGTGGCATCAGACCCCATGTGGGTGACACCAGGGCCAAGGGGGTGACAGCAGGGGCCAAGTGGGTGACACCAGACCTCATGTGGGTGACACCAGGGCCAAGGGGGTGACACCAGACCTCATGTGGGTGACACCAGGACCAAGGGGGAGACAGCAGGGGCCAAGTGGGTGGCACCAGACCCCTGTGGGTGACACCGGGGCCAAGGGGGTGACACCAGACCCCCTGTGGGTGACTCCAGGACCAAGGGGGTGACACCAGGGCCCATGTGGGTGACACCAGGACCAAGGGGGAGACACCAGGGCCAAGTGGGTGGCACCAGACCCCATGTGGGTGACACCAGGGCCAAGGAGGAGACGCTAGGAGCCAAGGGGGAGACACCAGGAGCCAAGGGGGAGACACCAGGGCCACACTGGTGACACTGGAGGCCCAGCAGGTGACACCAGTGCCAAGTGGGTGACAGCAGGGGCCAAGTGGGTGACACCAGACCTCATGTGGGTGACACCAGGAACAAGGGGGAGACAGCAGGGGCCAAGTGGGTGGCACCAGACCCCTGTGGGTGACACCGGGGCCAAGGGGGTGACACCAGACCCCCTGTGGGTGACTCCAGGACCAAGGGGGTGACACCAGGGCCCATGTGGGTGACACCAGGACCAAGGGGGAGACACCAGGGCCAAGTGGGTGGCACCAGACCCCATGTGGGTGACACCAGGGCCAAGGAGGAGACACCAGGAGCCAAGGGGGAGACACCAGGAGCCAAGGGGGAGACACCAGGGCCACACTGGTGACACTGGAGGCCCAGCAGGTGACACCAGGGCCAAGTGGGTGGCACCAGACCCCATGTGGGTGGCACCAGGGCCAAGTGGGTGGCACCAGACCCCATGTGGGTGACACCAGGGCCAAGGAGGAGACACCAGGAGCCAAGGGGGAGACACCAGGAGCCAAGGGGGAGACACCAGGGCCACAGTGGTGACAGTGGGGGCCCAGCGGGTGCCAGCAGGGCCAAGTGGGTGGCACCAGACCCCATGTGGGTGACACCAGGACCAAGTGGGTGGCACCAGACCCCATGTGGGTGACACCAGGGCCAAGGAGGAGACACCAGGAGCCAAGGGGGAGACACCAGGGCCACAGTGGTGACAGTGGGGGCCCAGCGGGTGCCAGCAGGGCCAAGTGGGTGGCACCAGACCCCATGTGGGTGACACCAGGGCCAAGTGGGTGGCACCAGACCCCATGTGGGTGACACCAGGGCCAAGGAGGAGACGCCAGGAGCCAAGGGGGAGACACCAGGGCCACAGTGGTGACAGTGGAGGCCCAGCGGGTGACACCAGGGCCAAGTGGGTGGCACCAGACCCCATGTAGGTGACACCAGGGCCAAGGGGGAGACACCAGGAGCCAAGGCGGAGACACCAGGGCCACAGTGGTGCCAGTGTGGGCCCAGCGGGTGCCAGCAGGGCCAAGCGGCCGCGCCCTCACCTCCTTGTAGAGCGAGTAGAGGAAGACGATGGTCTGGATGGTTTTGCCCAAGCCCATCTCGTCGGCCAGGATGGTGTCGGTGCTTTGGGCCCAGGAGAAGCGCAGCCAATTCAACCCTTCCAGCTGGTAGAGGTGCAAAGTGCCACCCGTGGCCGTGATGAACCGCGGCTGCGTCTCGTACTTCACCGTCGGCTGCGGGGATGGAGGGGACACCGTGAGGGGAGGACCCGGGCGGAGAGGCCATCAAACGCCCCCCCCTAAGGACCTTTACGGGGTAACAAAGGTGTTATGTTGGGGGGCACCCAGGTTCGGGGGAGATTTGGGGGGCTGGGGGGGAACCATGGACCGGGCAGAGGAACTCCTCCATCCCACAGAGACGCTGGGGGACCTTGGCTTCTTGGGGAGGATCTAGGGTTTGGGGGGACCAAGGATTCTGGGGGGACCCAGGTGTCGCAGGGGGACCCCAACTCCGGGATAGGGGGCAGTGGGCTCAGGAGTTTGGGGGAATTCAGGTGTCCAGAGGGGAAGCAAAGAGTTTGGGGGTATCCAGGCATCTTGGGGGGAAAGGCAGGCTTTGGGGGGACCCAAGAGTCTGGGCCACCCCCAGTCTCCAGGGACACCCAGGGGGTAAGAAGGTACTGGGGGACACAGGTTTGGGGGGACCCTGGCATCTAGGGTGGCAACCCAGGAGGTTTGGGGGGGGACAGGGACACAAAGTGTCTGAGGGGGGACCCAGGAGTTTGAGGGGGGACTCAGGAGTGTGAGGGGGACACAAGAGTTTGAGGGGGGACACAAGAGTTCGAGGGGGACACAGGAGTTTGAGGGGGACACAGGAGTTTGAGGGGGGATGCAGGAGTTTGAGGGGGGATGCAGGAGTTTGAGGGGGGACTCAAGAGTGTGAGGGAGGCCCAAGAGTTTGAGGGGGACCCAAGGTGTCTGAGGGGGGACCCTGGAGTTTGAGGGGGACCCAAGAGTTTGAGGGGGACACAAGAGTTCGAGGGGGACCCAAGAGTTTGAGGGGGACACAAGGTGTCTGAGGGGGGACCCAGGAGTTTGAGGGGGGACCCAGGAGTTTGAGGCGGACCCAGGAGTTTGAGGGGGACCCAAGAGTTTGAGGGGGACACAAGAGTTTGAGGGGGGACCCAGGAGTTTAAGGGGGGACCCAGGAGTTTAAGGGGGACACAAGAGTTTGAGGGGGACACAAGAGTTTGAGGGGGGACCCAGGAGTTTAAGGGGGGACCCAGGAGTTTAAGGGGGACACAAGAGTTTGAGGGGGACACAAGAGTTTGAGGGGGGACCCAGGAGTTTAAGGGGGGACCCAGGAGTTTGAGGGGGACCAAGAGTTTGAGGGGGACCCGAGAGTTTGAGGGGGACACAAGAGTTTGAGGGGGGACCCAGGAGTTTAAGGGGGGACCCAGGAGTTTAAGGGGGACACAAGAGTTTGAGGGGGACACAAGAGTTTGAGGGGGCACCCAGGAGTTTGAGGAGGACCCAGGAGTTTGAGGGGGACCAAGAGTTTGAGGGGGACCCGAGAGTTTGAGGGGGACCCGAGAGTTTAAGGGGGGACCCTGGAGTTTGAGGGGGACACAAGAGTTTGAGGGGGGACCCAGGAGTTTAAGGGGGGACCCAGGAGTTTGAGGGGGCACCCAGGAGTTTGCAGGGGACCCAAGACTTTGAGGGGGACACAAGAGTTTGTGGGGGACCCAAGAGTTTGAGGGGGACCCAGGAGTTTGAGGGGGAATCAAGGTGTCTGAGGGGGGACCCGGGAGTTTGAGGGGGAACCCAAGAGTATGAGGGGGACCCAAGAGTTTGAGGGGGGACCCTGGAGTTTGAGGGGGACACAAGAGTTCGGGGGGGACCCAAGAGTTCGAGGGGGACACAAGAGTTTGAGGGGGACACAAGAGTTCGGGGGGGACACAAGAGTTCGAGGGGGCACCCAGGAGTTTGAGGGAGCACCCAAGAGTTCAAAGGGGATCCAAGAGTTTGAGGGGGCACCCAGGAGTTGGGGACGACAAGGATTTAGGGGTGACCCAGGAGTTTGGGGGCTCCCGGCGCTGGGCACTCACATCGTTGGTGGGGGACTCGGGGGGTTCATCCCCCGGCGTCTCCTTCTTCTTCTTCTTGTAGCGCCGGGGCTGCGCCGGGTCCTCCCCCATGAACATCTCCCTGGGGACACGGGGACACGAGGGGACACCGCGGGAGACAGACGTTGGGACACCAAAGGGGAAGAGGAGGATACAGTGGGGACACGGCGACACGAGGGGACACAGCGGGAGACAGACGTTGGGACACCAAAGGGGAAGAGGAGGATACAAGGGGGACACGGGGCGAACAGGGGACACATGCAGACACGAGGACACGGGGACATGTGGCAGCATGAAGACATTGGGGGACTCATGGGGCACAGGGCCAAGAGGCACATCCCCGTGTCCCCCCCGTGTCCCCTGTCCCTCACCGGTGCTTCCATCAGGCACATCCCTGTGTCCCCCCCGTGTCCCCTGTCCCTCACCGGTGCTTCCATCAGGCACATCCCTGTGTCCCCCCCGTGTGTCCCCTGTCCCTCACCGGTGCTTCCATCAGGCACATCCCCATGTCCCCGTGTACCCCCCTGTCCCCTGTCCCTCACCGGTGCTTCCAGTAGGCACATCCCCATGTCCCCATGTCCCCCCCTGTCCCCTGTCCCTCACCGGTGCTTCCAGTAGACACATCCCCGTGTCCCCATGTCCCCCCGTGTCCCCTGTCCCTCACCGGTGCTTCCATCAGGCACATCCCCGTGTCCCCATGTCCCCGTGTCCCCTGTCCCTCACCGGTGGTTCCATCAGGCACATCCCCGTGTCCCCATGTCCCCCCGTGTCCCCGTGTCCCCCCGTGTCCCCGTGTCCCTCACCGGTGCTTCCAGTAGGCCAGCTTGTGGAGGTCGTAGTCGGGGATGGGCATGTCGTCCTCCTCCCAGGTGGCCTGGTCGTAGGGCAGGTCTCGCCATTTCACCAGGTAGTGGTACTGCCCCTTGCGGTCCACGCTGTGCGGCACACCGTCACGCCCACGTCGGCACCGGGCACGCCGGGCACCGCGCGACAACGGGCACCGCAGGAAAAACGGGGACAACAGGGGAGCCACGGGCATCCCAAGGGACAACGGGCACGCGGGGCACCATGGGGACACCGGGCAGCATGCGGAAAAGAGGGAACATGAGGGACAACGGGGACAACAGGGGAGCCACGGGCATCCCAACGGACAACGGGCACGCGGGGCACCGTGGGGACACCAGGCAGCATGCGGAAAAGAGGAAACATGAGGGACAACGGGGACAACAGGGGAGCCACGGGCATCCCAACGGACAACGGGCATGCGGGGCACCGTGGGGACACCGGGCACCGTGGGGAAAAGAGGGAACATGAGGGACAACGGGGACAACAGGGGAGCCACGGGCATCCCAACGGACAACGGGCACGCGGGGCACCATAGGGACACCGGGCAGCATGCGGAAAAGAGGGAACATGAGGGACAACGGGGACAACAGGGGAGCCACGGGCATCCCAACGGACAACGGGCACGCGGGGCACCGTGGGGACACCGGGCACCGTGGGGAAAAGAGGGAACATGAGGGACAACGGGCACCGTGGGGACAACGGGGACAACAGGCCCCACCGGGAGAACGGGCACACAGGGGGCAACAGGCACCATGGGGACATCAGGCATCACGGGGACAACAGGCCCCACCGGGAGAACGGGCACACAGGAGGCAACAGGCATCATGGGGACAATAGGGACAATGGGCACCATGGGGACATCAGGCATCATGGGGACAACGGGGACAACAGGCCCCACCGGGAGAATGGGCACACAGGAGGCAACAGGCATCATGGGGACAATAGGGACAATGGGCACCATGGGGACATCAGGCATCATGGGGACAACGGGGACAACAGGTCCCACCGGGAGAATGGGCACACAGGGGACAATAGGGACAATGGGTACCATGGGGACATCAGGCACCATGGGGACAACAGGGACAATGGGCACCATGGGGACATCAGGCATCATGGGGACAATGGGGACAGCAGGCCCCACCGGGAGAACGGGCACGCAGGGGGCAACAGGCACCATGGGGACAATAGGGACAATGGGCACCATGGGGACAACAGGCAGCACGGGGACAATCGGCAGCACAAGGACGCACAGAAAGGAGAGGGTCACCTGGGGACAGGGACACATGGACATGGGGTCACCTGGGGACAGGGACACATGTAGATGACACAGGGTCACATGGGGACAGAGAAGGGACATGGGGTCACCTAGGGACAGGGACACATGGACATGGGGTCACCTGGGGACAGGGACACAAGGACAGGGGGTCACCTGGGGACAGGGACACATGTAGATGACACAGGGTCACATGGGGACAGAGAAGGGACATGGGGTCACCTGGGGACAGGGACACATGGACATGGGGTCACCTGGGGACAGGGACACAAGGACAGGGGGTCACTTGTGGACAGGGACACATGGACATGGGGTCAGCTGGGGACAGGGACGCATGTAGATGACACAGGGTCACATGGGGACAGAGAAGGGACATGGGGTCACCTGGGGACAGGGACACAAGGACATGGGGTCACCTGGGGACAGGGTCACAAGGACAGGGGGGTCACATGGGGACAGGGACAAATGGACATGGGGTCACCTGGGGACAGGGTCACAAGGACAGGGGGTCACCCGGGGACAGGGACACATGGAGAGGACATGGGGTCACATGGGGACAGACAAGGGACGTGGGGTCACCTGGGGACAGGGACACATGTAGAGGACTCGGGGTCACATGGGGACAGGGAAGGGACATGCGGTCACCTGGGGACAGGGACATATGGACATGGGGTCACCCGGGGACAGGGACACAAGGAGAGGGGGTCACCCAGGGACAGGGACACATGTAGAGGACACGGGGTCACACGGGGACAGGGAAGGGACATAGGGTCACCTGGGGACAGCGACATATGGACATGGGGTCACCTGAGGACACGGACACATGTAGAGGAAACGGAGTCACATGGGGACAGGGAAGGGACAAGGGGTCACATGGGGACAGGGAAGGGACATGCGGTCACCTGGGGACAGGGACACATGGACATGGGGTCAACCTGGGGACAGGGAAGGGACATGGGGTCACATGGGGACAGGGACACACGGACATGGGGTCACCTGGGGACAGGGAAGGGACATGGGGTCATCTGGGGACAGGGACACATGTAGAGGACACGGGGTCACCTGGGGACAGGGAAGGGACATGGGGTCACATGGGGACAGGGACACACGGACATGGGGTCACCTGGGGAAAGGGACACATGTAAAGGACACGGGGTCACCCGGGGACAGGGAAGGGACATGGGATCACCTGCGGACAGGGACGTATGGACATGGGGTCACCTGGGGACAGGGAAGGGACATGGGGTCACCTGGGGACAGGGACACACGGAGTGGACAGAGATGCCGGGGGTGACCCTGGAGGACCTGGGGGTGTCCTTACAGGACCCAAGGGTGCCAGAACTGTCCCCGAGGGCCCCAGCGCTGTCCCCAAGGGTGCCCAGAGTGTCACCGGGTGCTCTCTGTTCCTGTGCTGATACCCCCTGTCCCCTCTGGACTTTGGGGGGGGCGCAGGGTCCCCCCCCGAGCCGCGTGGCACCCATGGGTGCTGCCCTACCTGTGGTTGATGATGCGATGCACCGTCATCCACTCGGGTTTGATGCCGTAGCGGTAGAAGCGCTCCTCCATCCCCCCAAAAAGGGGGTCCCCCCCGGCCCCCCGTTTCTCGCTTTTGGGGTCATCGTCCCCGGAGCCGTAGTCGAGGGGGGGCGGTTCGTCCATGTCGTTCTTGCGCTGGTAGTTGCGGTACATCACCAGGTGGAAGATCTCCAGCTGGAGGGGGGGACACGGGGGGTACCCCCAAATTAGCAGGGGGGGGGGCCAAGCACCCTCCCCCCCCCCCAGAGCTCATGGAAGGACAGAGGGAAGGAACTGGGGGGGCTGCTCCTCTCCCTCTGCATCAGAAATAGGGGTTTGGGGGTCCCCCCAACGCAGGGGCTCACGCCTAGAGACCCCCCCAGGTCCCCCTAACTGGTGATACTGGGGTGTCCCCAGTCCTAGGGATGCCCCCCACTCCCCAGATGGGGATACTGGGGTGTCCCCACGCCTACAGACCCCCCCATGTCCCCCTAACTGGTGATACTGGGGTGTCCCCAGTCCTAGGGATGCCCCCCACTCCCCAGATGGGGATACTGGGGTGTCCCCACGCCTACAGACCCCCCCCATGTCCCCCTAACTGGTGATACTGGGGTGCCCCCAGTCCTAGGGTTGCCCCCCACTCCTCAGATGGGGATATTGGGGTGCCTCCACACCTAGAGACCCCCCATGTCCCCCTAACTGGTGATACTGGGGTGCCCACAACTCTGGGGACACCCTGCAGGGGATATTGGGGTGTCCCCAGACCTAGAGACCCCCAGACACTCCCCAGTTGGGGATACTGGGGTGCCCCGACTCCCACAGTGCTCTTAAGGACCCCAAGTTGGGGCTACTGAGATGTCCCCAACACTGGGGACCCTCAGCTGGGACTATTAGGGTGTCACCAGCCCCCGGCGCCCCCCAAAGTTGGGGATATCGGGGTCCCCCAGTATTGGCCCCCCAAGACAGCCTGGGACTGAGGTCCCCCAGATTCAGACTCCCTCTTCCACAAAGGGGTCCCCCCTGTTTCATGGCCCCCCCCGGTATCAGGTTCCCTCGTTTCAGGGCCCCCCAAGGGGTTCAATAGGGTCCCCCAGTTTCAGGTGCCCCCCTCCAAGGGGGGTGGATGGGGACCCCCCAATTTCATGGCCCCCAGAAGGAGGTGGATGCCCCTCCCCAGTATCAGGTCCCCCCCAGTTTCATGGCCCCCAGGAGGAGGCAGATGTCCCATCCCCCCCAGTTTAGGGCTCCCCCCTCAGTATCAGGTTCCCCCCCAGTTTCAGGGCCCCCCAAGGCAGGTGGATGGGGACCCCCCAGTTTCATGGCCCCCAGGAGGAGGCAGATGTCCCATCCCCCCCAGTTTTGGGCTCCCCCCTCAGTATCAGGTTCCCCCCCAGTTTCAGGGCCCCCCAAGGCAGGTGGATGGGGACCCCCGAGTTTCATGACCCCAGGAGGTGGTAGATGCCCACCCCCCAGTTTTGGGCCCCCCGGATGCGGTGGATGCCCCCCCGAACCCCCCAGTTTTGCCCCCCCACGGCTACCTGCAGCTCCTTGATCCAGGAGCAGTGCCAATAGGAGAGCCCGACCCACTTGACGAAGAACTCGCGCTCGGAGCGGCCCTGCAGGGCCTGGGGGGGCCCTTCGGGTTGGGGGGCGCCGGGAGGCGTGGGCACGGGGGGGGGCGGCTCCCCCCACCGCCAGTACAGGATCTTCTGCACCCGTCCCTTCAGCACCGGGCACTGCGGGGGGACAGCGGGGTTGGGGACAGCAGGGACACTCCCATCCTCCCCGAGTCCTTATCCCACCTCCACCAGGTCCCTGTCCCATTCTCACCAGGTCCCCGTCCCCGTCCCCATCCCTGTCCCGTTCCCTGCAGGTCTCTGTCCCCATCCCATCCCATCCCATCCTCCCCAAGTCCTTATTCCACCTCCATCAGGTCCTTGTCCCATTCTCACCAGGTCCCTGTCCCCGTCCCCATCCCCATCCCATCCCATCCTCCCCAAGTCCTTATCCCACCTCCACCAGGTCCTTGTCCCATTCTCTCCAGGTCCCTGTCCCCATCCCATCTCCTTATCCCATCCCCGAGTCCTTATCCCACCTCCCCCAAGGTCCTTGTCCCCATCCCATCCTCCCTGAGTCCTTATCCCACCTCCACCAGGTCCTTGTCCCATTCCCCCCGTGTCCCCGTGTCCCCGTCCCGTGTCCCCGTCCCCTCACCGTGCAGCGGGGACAGAGCCACTCTCCGTTGGGGACCTCCGGCAAAGGGGGGTTCAGGCAGTGGATGTGGTAAGAGGAGACGCAGGCGTCGCAGCAGAGCAGCTCTCCGCCGTCTTTGCACACGCGGCAGTACTCCATGTGGTCATCCTCCTCCTCCTTCTCTCCCTCTTCCTCCTCTTCTTCCTCCTCTTCTTCCTCCTCCTTTGCTTCCCACTGCACGCCTTCCTTCTCCTGAGCAACACCCACCGTCAGGCACCCCAAAACAGCGGCCAGGGACCCCAACCATCCCAGGGACCCCCAAAACAGCACCCAGGGGTCCCCAAAATCCCACAATGCCCGCAAAACAGCAGCCAGGGACCCCAATCATCCCAGGAAACCCCCAAAACAGCACCCAGGGGTCCCCAAAATCCCACCACGACCACAAAACAGCAGCCAGGGGCCCCAACCATCCCAGGAAACCCCCAAAACAGCACCCAGGGGTCCCCAAAATCCCACCACGACCACAAAACAGCAGCCAGGGACCCCAACCATCCCTGGAAACCCCCAAAACAGCACCCAGGGGTCCCCAAAATCCCACCACGACCACAAAACAGCAGCCAGGGACCCCAACCATCCCTGGAAACCCCCAAAACAGCACCCAGGGGTCCCCAAAATCCCACGATGACCGCAAAACAGCAGCCAGGGACCCCAAGCATCCCAGGAAACCCCCAAAACAGCACTCAGGGACCCCAATCATCCCAGGGAGCCCCCAAAACAGCACTCAGGCACCCCAACCACCTCTGGAAACCCCCAAAACAGCACTCAGGGACCCCAAACACGTCAGAATGCCCTGAAAGCAGCACCCAGGTACCCCCACAGCTCCTGGGGATGCCCTGAGGGGCCTCCAGGGGTGCTCAAATCCCCTCTAGGAACCCCAGCCTCTCCAGGAACCCCAAAATCCCTGCGGGGTTCCCTGTAGGAACCCCCTAAGCACCCCAGGAATCCCCAAACCCCCTAGAAATCCCTGCAGGAACCCCAAGAATCCCTTCATAAACCTGTCCAGGAACCCCGAATGCCCCTGGGGCCTCTCTAGGAACCCTTCCACCCTTGGGAATCCCTTCAGGGTCCCCCCAGAAACCCCTCCGGGAACCCCCAAATCCCCCCAGAGCGCAGCTCACGCAGTGGGGGCAGCTCCAGCGGCCCTCGGGCGCGCGGTCGAGCTCGGGGTCGAGGCAGACGAGGTGGTAGGCGCGAGGGCAGGTGTCGCAGAGGATGATCTCCCCGCCCTGCTGGCACACCTCGCAGTAGTCCTGGTGATCCGTCTCGTAGCCATCCCCCTCCTCGTCCGGGCCAGGACCTGCGGGGAGGCCACGCACCGCCCGCTGCCACCTGGACTGACGGGGAGGGGGACTGGGGACACACGGGAGAACTGGGGATGGGGACATGGGGACACGGGGGAACTGGGGATGCACTGGGGATGGGGACATGGGGACACGGGGGAACTGGGAATGCACTGGGGATGGGGACATGGGGACACGGGGGAACTGGGGAGGCACTGGGGATGGGGACATGGGGACACAGGGGAACTGGGAATGCACTGGGGATGGGGACATGGAGGAACTGGGGATGCACTGGGGATGCACTGGGGATGGGGACATGGGGACACAGGAGAACTGGGAATGCACTGGGGACAGGGACATGGGGACACGGGAGATGCACTGGGGACAGGGACATGGGGACACGGGAGAACTGGGGATGCACTGGGGATGGGGACATGGGGACACGGGGGAACTGGGGAGGCACTGGGGATGGGGACACGGGAACTGGGAATGGGGACATGGGGACACGGGGGAACTGGGGATGCACTGGGGATGGGGACATGGGGGATGCACTGGGGATGGGGACATGGGGACACGGGGGATGCACTGGGGATGGGGACATGGGGACACGGGGAATGCACTGGGGATGGGGACACAGGGGAACTGGGAATGGGGACATGGGGACACGGGGGAACTGGGGATGCACTGGGGATGGGGACATGGGGACACGGGGGATGCACTGGGGATGGGGACAAGGGGGAACTGGGAATGCACTGGGGATGGGGACATGGGGACACGGGAGAACTGGGGATGCACTGGGGATGGGGACATGGGGACACGGGGGATGCACTGGGGATGGGGACATGGGGACACGGGGGAACTGGGGCACTGGGGAGAGGGGACATGGGTACGGGGACATAGGAGAACTGGGGATGAGGATGGGAGTACTGGGAATGGGGACATGGGGGCACTGGGAATGGGGACACTGAGAACTGGGGATGGGGGACAGGGGGATGGGGATATAGGAGAACTGGGGATGAGGATGGGAGTACTGGGAATGGGGGCACTGGGAATGGGGACACTGGGGAGAGGGGACAGGGGTACGGGGACATAGGAGAACTGGGGATGAGGATGGAAGTACTGGGAATGGGGACATGGGGGCACTGGGAATGGGGACACTGAGAACTGGGGATGGGGGACAGGGGGATGGGGATATAGGAGAACTGGGGATGAGAGTACTGGGAATGGGGGCACTGGGAATGGGGACACTGGGGAGAGGGGACGGGGCACGGGGACATGGGGACATGGGAGAACTGGGAATGGAGGCACAGGGGCACTGGGAATGGGAACACAGGGGCACGGGGAATGGAGGCACAGGGGCACTGGGAATGGGGACACAGGCGTATGGGGACATGGGGGCACTGAGGACCTTGGGGGGAACTGGGGATGGGGACATGGGAGAACTGGGAATGGAGACATGGGGGCACAGGGGCACTGGGAATGGGGACACAGGGGCACAGGGAATGGGGACGTGGGGGCACTGGGGACATAGGGGAACTGGGGACCTTTGGGGGAACTGGGGATGGGGACATGGGAGAACTGGGAATGGAGGCACAGGGGCACTGGGAATGGGGACACAGGGGCACAAGGGCACTGGGAATGGGGACGCAGGCATATGGGGACACGGGGGCACCAGGAATAGGGACATGGGGACATAGTGGAATAGGGACATGGGGACACGGGGATATCAGGAATGGGGACAAGGGGGCACTGGTAATGGGGACACGGGGATAGCGGGAATGGGACATGGGGGCCAAAAGCCCCGGAGAGACGGCAGGAACAGGGATGGGGTGACGGGGAAGAAGCCAGGGGCTGAGAGCCCCCAGATGCCACCACCGACACAGCGAAGGGACCGGAGACCCCGCTCAGGGACCCCAGGTGACAATTTGGGGACACTGAGGGGGCGTCTCACCGTGTGCGGGCGCCGGGCCCGTCCCCACGGGGCCACGCTCCCGGCTGAGGCCGGCACAGGGGGCTGCAAGGAGAGAGGCGGGGGGGGGGACGGGACGGGGGCGTCACCCGGCGTCCCCGCTGTGGGGTCTGGGGAGGGCGAGGTGGTGGCACCCAGGGGCCGGTGACACTTGGGGACACTCACCCTTCTTCTTCTTGCGGCCGGGACGTCCTCGCTTGAGCTTCTTGAGGCGAGGAGTGGAGTCAGGGCGAGGGGTGGCACCCAGCACCCCAGGGCTCTCGGCGTCTGACTCCTCCTCCACCTCCCCGGCGTCCTCGCTCTGTTTGGGGACAGCGGGTGACACTGGGTGGCATCAGGGGACACCAGGTGGCACCGGGGCCAGTGAGTGACATTAGGGACAGTGGGTGACACTAGGTGGCATCGGGGACAGCAGGTGACACTGAGGACACCGGGTGACACCACGTGGCATTGGCAACAGCGGGAGGTACCTGGAAACATGGGGGCACAGGGGACGTGGGGACAGGGAGACGCAGGAGCAGGATGGGACCACAGGGTGAGGTGCCACCACTTGGGGACGCAGGGAGACAGGCGGGGGGACCCCAACACGCAGGACCTACCGAGCTGCTCTTCTTCCTCTTCCCTCCCAGGACTCCCAGTTTGATCTTCAGTGGTGCCATCTTCCTCCCCTTCATCTTCCTCTTCAGTTCCGGCACCCGCGGGCTCTTGCTCCGTTTCTTGTGTCCGGGGCCTGGGGGGAACCCCGGAATTCAGGCAGGGAATCCCCTGCCCCAGGCGGACCCCAGGGATCCCCAAATCCCCAGGGCACCCCTCAGGCCCCCCCCAAACTGCCTACAGGATCTCCCTAGGAACCTCCAAATCCCCGAGGACTTCCTAAAGCCCCCCCGGGGACCCCCCACTCCAACACGGATCCCCCTACGGACCCCAAACCCCCAGGGAACCCCAATCCACCTCAGGATCCCCCTAGGGACGCCCACCGCTCCCAGAGAACCCTAAAGTCCCCCAGGCACCCCCAAACTGCCTGCAAGATCCCTCCAGGGACCCCCAAGGAACCCTAAAGCTCCCACAGGGATCCCCAACCCCCACTTTGTTCCCCCTAGGGATCCCCAACCCACCCCAAGGCCCCCCAAACTGCTCATAGGATCCTCCCAGGGCCCCCTAAAGGTCCCCAAACCCCTCAGACTGCCTGCAGTTTCCTCCCAAGGACCCCCAAACCCCTCAAGGACCCCCAAACCCTGCCAGAGATGCCCTAAAACTGTCTACAGGATCCTCCCAAGACACTCCAAGCCCCCCAAACTACCTGCAGGATCCTCCTAGTGACCTCCAAACCCCCAGGGAACCCTAAAACCCTGCCGGGGTCCCCCCCTAACTGCCCACAGAATCCTCCCAGGGCCCCCCAACCCCTAGGGAAAACATCTACCTTCCCCAGGACCCCCCCAAACCCCTCAAGAACCCCTAACCCCGTCCCAGGAACCCCCTAAAACTACTCACAGGATCCCCCTAGAACCCCCAAACTCCCTTCAAGGACCCCTAAAGCCCCCCACAAGGGGGCTCCCCAAGCCCTGTGGGCCGCACACCCACCTTTGCCCTCCTTGGTCTTGGCCTTGCGTAGGGGTGGCGGGGGCGCCTCGGGGGCCACAGCGGCCACGGCTGCCGACACTTGCTCAGCCACGGCGGCGGCGGCAGCGGCGGCGGCAGCGGCTACAGCGGCAGCGGAGCCTTTGAAGGGGTTGTTGGCGCTGAACTCCCGCCACTTGGCCCCCAGAATGGTCATCATCTTCGACATGGGGATTTTGGGGTTCTTCTTGGCGATCAGGGGCCTGGCGGACAGAGAGAGGGGGCAGGATGGGACCTCAACGTGCTCCCGTGTCCCCTCCAGCACCCTGAGGTGTCCCCCGTGGTCACCCAAGACCCCCACCGGCACCCTGAGACACCCCCCAGTACCCACACGGTCCCTCTAGCACCCTAAGGTGCCCCCCACCACCCACAGGGACTCTCCAGCAATCACAGGCGCTCCCCTCCATCCCCCTGAGGTGCCCCCCAGCACCCAGAGGGACCCTCCAGCACCCTGAGGTGTCCCCCCATCACCCCAAGGTGTCCTCCAAAACCCCAAGATGCCCTAAAAGGACCCTCACCAGCACCTCAAGATGCCCTCCAGGACATCGAGGTGCCCCTCTCATGCCCCTGAGGTGCCTCCAGCACCTAGATGGACCCTCCAGGACCCCGTTGTGCCCCCCAAGACCCTGCTGTGCGCCCCCAGCCACACCTCATGAACTGGCTGAAGGCCTTGTAGTTGGTGAGGGTGTGATAGTCTTCTTCGGTGAAGATGTGGTCCACATCCTCCAGCCCCCAGGCCCCCAGGAGCTGTGCGGAGGATTTCTGCTCCACCGCCTGCGTCGGGGACGGGGACGCGGCAGAGATCAGCACCGGGATGCGGAAAAGGGGGACGAGAAACACACAGGGATGGGGAAAGAGAGGAGGAGTCAGGTCACCTGCTGGGAACTCCAGGTCCACCAGCAAAGGTGATGGGACCCCCACAGGTTACCCCAAGGATGACAGGACCCCCACGTGCCTTGCCTCACTGCATGGGGGCAACTGGACCCACACGGGTCCCTCCACATCAATGGGTCCCCCTTGAGGGTCCACACTGGTGATGGGACCCCCACGAGGACCCCCACGGGGATGGAGACCCCCACGGGTCTCTAAATGGGTGATGGAAACCCATGAGGGATTCCATGGGTGTCAGGACCCCCTCAGGCTTCTCCCCCCAGGTAATGGGACCCCCCATGATGACCCACACAGTGATGGGACCCTCACCAAGGACCCCATGGGTGATGGGATCCCCAACAAGGACCCCCATGAGGCCCTGCATGGGCAACGAGACCCCCACAGGTGTCAGGACCCCCACAAAGACTCCTACAGTGATGGGATCCCCATGAGGACTCCCATAGGTGTCAGGATGCCTTCAGATCCCCCCACAGGGCAGCACTGGGGAACCCCTATGCCTGTGGGTCACCCCTAACCATGGACGCCCCCCTGGCCATACCTTGACCTTCTGCCCTCCCTCCTCATCGGTCTTTTTCCGCCTCTTTGTTTTCTTTTCCTTCTTCTCCCGGTGCTTCCGCCGCCGCTTCCTGGCGCCGCCGCCCCCAGAGTCGCTGCCGCCGCTCTCTGACTTCTCCCGGTATTCCTCCCGCTGGTATTCCTCCCGCTCCGACTCCAGCTCATCCTCACTAACCTGCGCCCAGTGCCCAGGGCTCATCCTCGCGGCCATCAGCCACCCCGAGACCCCCATCCACCACCCCAGGACCCGTTCTGCCGTCCCCAGGACCCACATTTGCCACCCCACAACCCTGTCAGCCACCTCAAGACCTCCATCCACTGCCCCAGGACGCCATTCGTCACCCCAGCACCCCATCTTCCACCCCAAGATCCACTCAGTAGCTCCAGGACTCCAACAGTCGTCCCAGAACCCCGAGAGTCACTCTGAGACCCCAATCTGCCACCCCAGGACCCCCATCCGATGCCCCACGATCCAGTCAGTAGCCCCAGGACCCTGCCAGTTGCCCCAGGACTCCCATCTGACGCCCCAAGACCTGGTCAGTCGCTCCACAACCCCATCAGTCACTCCAGAACCCTGTCGCTCCAGAACCTTCATCCTGCACCCCAAGACCCTGCCAGTCCCCCCGAGAACACCATCTGCTGCACCAGGACCTCCATCAGTCGCTCTAGAACCCCCGTCTGCCACCCTGGGACCCCCATCCATCACCCCAGGACTCTATCAGCTGTCCCAGGACCCCAAACCACTGTCCCAAGCTCCTATCAGTCACCCCAAGGCCCCCATCAGCCACTCTGAGACCCTGTCAGTCGCCCCCCGGCCCCATCCATCACCCCCAAACGCCGCCACTCACCCCTGGACCCTCTCAGCTGCCCCAGGACCCCCTTCAGTTGCCCCCAAGAATCTGTCCCCCATTCCCAGAACCCCTCTGTCACCCCCAAACCCCAGCATCCAGGCTAGGAACAGCCCCCCCACGCCCCCATGCCAGCATGGGGATCCCAAGGGAACTCACCAGTTTTTTCCGTTTCCGTGGTTTTCCAGGTTTATTTTCCTTCTGCTTTCGGGGCCCCCGTTTCTTCTTCTTCACCCCCAGGGCCCCCTCGAGGCCCCGTAGGAGCTCGGCGTCACCGTCTGTGGGGACAAGGCAGGGACACGGCAGCGTCAGCGTGGGGACGCGGACACTAGGATGGGTGGCAGCGACTGTGCCACGTCTCCTCCATAGCCAACGGGACAGAAGTGACAGGGACCAACCCTCGGTGTCCCCAGGGCTGTGTCCAACCCCAGCGGAGCATTCCCAACCCTCGGTGTCCCCAGGGCGGCTTCTGACCCCTGGCACAGCATTCCTAACCCCTCTTTGACCCCAAATGCTCAGCACAGTCGCTCTGCTCCAGCTGACACGCCCCATCCCCTGGCAGAGGGTTTCCCATCTGCTCCCCACAGGGAATTCCAGTGTCACCGGGACGGTGTCCAACCCCCAGCAGAGCATTCCCAATCCCTCCTTGACCCCAAACACTCGGCACGGTCGCTCCACTCCAGCTGATGATCCCTATCCCTCAGCAGAGGGTTTCCCATCTGTTCCCCTCAGGGAATTCCGGTGTCACCGGGACGGTGCCCAACCGCTGGCAGAGGATTTCCCAACCCCTTGGCCGAGGGCCACCAGCGTTCCCGTGACGGAGAATCCCTGCGGACCATTCCTGGGGCGGTGACACCTTTATCCGTGTCACGGCCAGGGTTGTTCCGGGTGGTTTTGGCAGGCGGTCGCATGTCCCATCTGCCCAGCGGCTCCCGCCCGGAGCTGGCACGGCCTCAGCGTGGCGCGTGTCCGTGTCCCCGCCGACGTCACCCGGCCATTCCCATAAATCACAGCCGGCGCTTGCTGACAGCTCCCGGCCGCCCGCCGCAGCCGCCAGGGCCAGAGCTCAGCGCCACCAAGGGAACCCCAGGCGTTCCCGACTCGGGGGGGATCAGGGTGGGTGCCAGCGGGTGCCAAGCTTGGAGCGGAAGCCACCCGTGGAGCCGCCGGGGTCACATTCCTGCCTGAGCCCTTGGCACCGACGGCTGCCAGCGCCGAGAGCGGGAACGCTGCCGGGACCACCAGCGTAACGCAATCCCCCAGGAGCGATGCTGGAAAATGGGAACCCAACCCCCCCCCCCAAATCCCCTTTTTTCTGCTTTTTTCCATGGCAGCAGAGTTGCCCAATCCCAACTGGTTGGGTCTCATCCTGCTCTCCCACTTCTCGCACTGATTTCCCCTCTTTCCCAGTGTTTCCCCGCTCCCGCTGTCACCGTCGGGTGTTTCCCGTGGGACGTAACCGTTGGCCGGGCTGGGGCTCAGCCCCCCCCGGGCCCCATCCTGCCACTGGGGGTGTTTTCCCCTTGACATTCCAGCCCCACATTCCAGGCCCCCCACCCCCCCACCCCCCGGCACAACCGCGCATAGAGCCGGGACGGGAAAGCATCGCCGAGAATTTTCCACACACGTGACGTTCCCGTTCCCCGCACCGCACGGAGAAGGATCGGATCGGAGAGGGGGGAGGTGCTGCCAGACACAACCCCCCCCCCCCCCCCCACCCCAGTAGCCACTGTCAGGGCAGAAAAGGGGAAAAAAAAGGGGAAAAATGGATGAAAATTGAAAATAAAGGGTGAAAAAATGGGAAAATGGGGAAAAACAGGAAAAGTCATAACGAAAAAGGGGAGTGATTCCAGAAAAAGGGGAGGGAAGGGAAGAGTTTGAACAAAGGAAAGGGTGTAACAGCCTCAAAAATAAGGGGAAAAGGGAAGAAAAAGGGGGGAAGGGAGGGAAAGGAGGGAAGGAGGGAGGGAGGAAAAAAGGGGGGGAGACAGGGAGGAAAAATGGGGGGAGTCAGGGAGGAAAAACAGGGGGAGTCGGGGAGGAAAAACAGGGGGAGTCGGGAAGGAAAAAGCAGGGGGAAATGAGGAGGAAAAACGGGGGGAGACGGGGAGGAGCGATGTGTGGTACTGCCCCAGTGGAAAAAATGCTGGTTTGGGGCATTTTGAGGAGGTTTAGTGGATTTTCCAGCTGGAAGTTGGGTGACACAGTGGGAAAAAAGCAACTTTTTTGCCCGGTTTTGGCCTTTTTGAAAGAAAAATGAAGCAGTGAGGCGCTCCTTCATGCAGTGCTCGACTGGAGCCACCGTGACCCCGGCTGATGCCGTTATTTTCTGCTAGATTGGGCTGGAAACGGAAAAGGAAAATAAAAGTATCCCAAACGAACAAGTTTTGAGGGCAAGGGTTGGCCTCCCACTAGGAAAATGAGGAAAAAGTGTTATTTCACCTCAAATTTCCGAGCCCCAGGTGCCCAGCTCGTGGCTGGGAAGGGGACAGACGGACAGACAGACGAGACGGGGCTCCTGCTCCGGGGAGAAAGGTTAAAAATGGGTCTGAGAGCTTCTCTGGGGAGAGAAGGGTTAACAAAAATCATTATTTTTGCTGCTGGGGGGAGGAAAAGTTAAAAAAAATGGGAATTAGGGCCATGCTGGGGAGGAAAAAAGTCGGGAAACAAGTGAACTTGGGGCTGATGTGGGGGAATCTGCAGAGTCCGGCAGGATCAGGGCTGCTGAGAGGGAAAATAATGAGGGAATTGCCCAAAAAGCCAAGAAAAAGGCCAAGGAAACGGGCCGGGAAGCAGCGGCGGCTTGGGGAGGCCTTGCCGGAACGCTGGATTTACCCATTTGGGAGTAGTCTTGAGAGAAAAGAAAGGAGATGAAATCCAAATTTATCTTTTTTTCTGAAGGTTTGTTTTCTGGAAAAGAGGGAGCTCCAAAATCCACATTTTCCCATTTCTGAGCATTCTGGGGAGCCTCGAAATCTGAATTTTCCCATTTCTGAGCATTTTGGGGGGGGGAATTGGGGACTCAAATCCAAATTTATCCATTCCTACGCTTTTCTAGAAGAAAAGGGGCCCTAAAATCCACGTTTTCCCATTTCTGATAATTTTGGGAAGTTGCAAAATCCCCATTTTGCCCATTTCTCACGTTTTTTAAGGCCCAGATGCATCCCGAGGGAGGAAATTCCGGCTGGGGCAGGTTCTTATGGGGGAAAACTGCTCCGAACCCATCCACGGCGGCAAAATTTTGGGACAAAGGCGGAGCTGAGGTGCCGGAACACGAGGGGCGGGCGGTAAGTACCAAAAAATCACAATAAAGGACAATAAAATACAATCAAAGACAATAAAATACAACCAAATGCAGCAGCGGCGGCGCTCCAGGCTGGGATAAAGAACAGCCAGGATGACAACAGATCCTGAGGACTCTGGGCCCCTCCTCGAGGGGTGCAACAGCCACTCCGCGACTGTCAGGCACCCAACAGCACCCAAACCCCCATCACGGGGTGCAACAACTGCTCTGGGGCCGCCAGGCACCAAACGGCACCCAAACTCCCGTCATGGGGTGTGACAACCATTCTGGACACATCAGGCACCAAACAGCACCCAAAATCCCATCATGGGGTGAAACAACCGCTCCAGACGTGTAAGGCACCCAACAGCACCCACAACAGGGTGCAACAACTGCTCTGGGCCTGTCAGGCACCCAAAAGCACCCACCACAGGGTGCGACAACTGCACCAGGCCCATCAGGCACCCAACAGCACCCATAACAGGGTGCAACAACCACTCCGGGCCTGGCAGGCACCCAACAGCACCCATAACAGGGTGCAACAACCGCTCCGGACCCATCAGGCACCCAACAGCACCCATAACAGGGTGCGACAACCACTTTGGGTCCATCAGGCACCCAACAGCACCCACCACAGGGTGCAACAACCGCTCCGTGCCCATCAGACACTCAATAGCACCCATAACAGGGTGTGACAGCCACTCCGGACCCATCAGGCACCCAACAGCACCCATAACAGGGTGCAACAACCGCTCCAAACCCATCAGGCATCCAAGAGCACCCACCACAGGGTGCAAGAACTGCTCTGGGCCCGTCAGGCACCCAATAGCACCCATAACAGGGTGTGACAACCGCTCTGGGCCCATCAGGTACCCAACAGCACCCAAACTCCACACTTATGGGGTCCAAGAGCCCCCCCCCCCCCACGCCATGGAGTCCAACAGCCTCATAACAGCCCCCTTGACACCCATTTATGGCGCCCAACCCCCTTCAACACCCCTTTACGCCATGGGGTCCACCACCTCCATCACCCCACACTTATGGGGTTCAACAGCCCCCCAACTTCTTCCAGGCACTCCCAGCACCTCACCCTACACCATGGGGTCCAACATACCCCCCCCAACCCCACACTTATGAGGCCCAACAGCCCCTTCACCCCACATTCACGGAGTCTAACAGTCCCCTACACACATATTTATATGGTTATACATCTCTACACCTCACACCAGGGGGTCCACCACCTCCATCACCCCACACTTATGGGGTTCAACACCCCCTCAGTCCCACCAGGAGTCCTCCCTCACACTATGTTGGGGAGGCGGGGGGGTTTGAAGGCCTCAGCCATGGCCCCCCCTGCCCATGTCCCTCTTTTGCTTTGGTCAATGGGGTTTGTTTACAAACACCATGCGTGTCCCCCTCATTTACGTGAGAAAACCTCCCCATCCCATAACCCTGTCAGAATATAACCCCCCCCAAATCCATACACCCCTCTCACAAACAGCCCCCCCACACACATCCCATGCCCCCCTCTAGAAACTGACCCCCAAACCCCCCCCCAATGGCTTCCCCCCACCATTTAGGCAGGAAACGTCCCCTCATAACCCCCCATAACCCCACCATGCCCCCCCTCACAACCCCCCATAACCCCCGCCATGCCCCCCCCATAACCCCCACCACGCCCCCCCCATAACCCCCCCCATAGCCCCCCACCGTGCCCACCCTTTCCCCCTCATAATCCCTCCCAAGGCTCCCCCCCCCGCCCCTTTCAGGTGGGAATCGCCCCCCCGACTCGTTTAGGTGGCAAACACCCCCTCATGCCCCCCCCCTTTATGCCTCCCCATGCCCCCCCCATTTAGGCAGAAAAGCCCCTTCATTCCCCCCACACATTTTGGTGGGAAACGCCCCCCCAACCCCTTCCTTGTGTCCCCCCACAGTGCCCCCCTCTTTCTATACCCCCCCCATGTCCCCCCCCCCATTTAGGCAGAAACGCCCCTTCATACCCCCTCAATGCCCCCCCTCCTCGTTTAGGCGGGAACCGCCCCCCTCCCCCCCCCGCGTCTGTCCCGTCCCCCCCCACATGGCCCCTCCATCCCATGTCGTCCCCCCCCCCCCCCCTTTACGTGGGAATCGCTCCCCTCATGCGCCCCCCCAATAACTCCCCCCAAACCCCGCCCCCCCGTCCCCCCCATTTAGGCGTGAAACGACCCCCATAACCCCCCCCCCTTTAGGCGGGACCTGACCCCCCCCACATACAGCGCCCCCCCCCCCCCAAGCCCCTCCTGTTTAGGCGGGAAACGCCCCCTCATGCCCCCCCCACCCCGTTATGGCGGGACTCCCCCCTCATGCCCCCCCATATTTAGGCGGGAAACGCCCCCCCCGTTATGTGGGGACCCCCCTGGCCCCCCCCATCCCATAACCCCCCCCCCGTTTAGGCGGGAAACGCCCCCTGTAACCCCTCCCTTGCCCCCCCCCCGTTATGTTGGGACTCCCCCCTCATACCCCTCCCACGACCCCCTTCAGGCGAGACTCAACCCCCCCCCCATGCCATAACCCCCCCCCCCCCCCGTTTAGGCGGGAAACGCCCCCCCATAACCCCTCCCTTGGCCCCCCCTCCCCCTTATGGCGGGACTCCCCCCTCATACCCCCCCCATATTTAGGCGGGAAACGCCCCCCCCAGCCCTTCCTTGTGTGTGTGTCCCCCCCCCCGTGCCCCCCTCATTCCATGCCACCCCTCCTCCGTTATCTTGGGACTCCCCCCTCATAAACCCCCCCCCGTTATGTTGGGACTCCCCCCTCATACCCCCCCCGCCCCCCCCTTTAGGCGGGATTCGCCCCCCCATCCCATAACACCTCCCCCCCCCCGTTATGGCGGGACTCTCCCCTCATACCCCCCCCACCCCCCCCTTTAGGCGGGATTCGCCCCCCCCCCCCTCCCATAACCACCCCCCCCCCCGTTTAGGCGGGAAACGCCCCCCCATAACCCCTCCCTTGCCCCCCCCCGCCCCCCCCCCCGTTATGGCGGGACTCTCCCCTCATACCCCCCCACATAACCCCCCCATACCATACCCCCCCCCCCGTTTAGGCGGGAAACGCCCCCCCATAACCCCTCCCTTGCCCCCCCTGCCCCCCCCCCCCCGTTATGGCGGGACTCCCCCCCTCAGCGGCCGCCGGGGGGGGCGCCGTTACCTGTGGTGCCGGGGGGCGGGGGGGGCGGCCCGGGTACGGGGGGGGGCGGCGGCGGCGGTGGCGGCGGCGGCAGCAGCGGCGGCGGTGGGGCGGGGGGTGGGGGGGGAAAGATGTCCGCGGGTCCTCGGGGCCCCCCCCCGGTTACGGCCAGAAGGGCGGCGGCGGCGTCTTCATCTTCGTCGTCTTCTTCTTCCTCCTCCTCTTCCTCGTCGTCTTCGTCCCCCTCCGACACCACCATCTCCTCCTCCTCTTCCTCGTCCTCCCTCAGAGGGGAAGCCATGGCGGGGCTGGGGGGGGGGGGGGGGGACAAGGAGGGAGCCGGGCGTGAGAGGAGGAGGGAGGCGGGGCGGGGGGGGGGGGGGGCACGCGCTCCCGCCGCCCCCAGCCCCAATGGTTGGGGGGGGGGGAAGGGGAGGGGGGGGGCACGAGATACACCCCCCAGCCCCCATTTTGGGGGGGGGGGGTACGACATACACCCCCCCCCTCCCCAGCCCCATTGAAGGGGGGACAACAGCTCCCCCCCACACACACTCCAAGCCCCGTTTGGGGGGGGGGGCACGACTTGCAACCCCCCCCCAAGGAGGGGAGTGTGGGGGGAGACCCCTCCCCGAGCCCCATTGGAGGGGGGACCCTCATGCCTCAAGCCCCATTGGGGGGGTGGGCAAGAGGTACCCCCTCCCACCCTACTGAGAGGGAGACCCCCATCCCTATAGATTGGGGGGTACCCTCTTCCCCCTCGGTGCCCCCAGACCCATTTTTTGGGGGGGGGGCACACATCTGCCCCACTGAGGGGGGGGGACACCCCCCCCCCCGCTGTCCCACCTCCCTCAATTAAAGGGCAGCACTGACTCCCTATGAGGGGAAGGGGAGACCTCCTTCACCCCATTGAGGGGGTATCCAGCCCCAATGAGGGGGGGACTACACCTCTCCCCCAGCTCTGGGGTAGTCCCATGGATGGATGGGGGGGGGTACATCTTCCCCCCCCCCCTCCCCCGAGCCCCACTTGAAGGGAGGGGGTATCCGTTTTCCTAACTCCCACAGCCCCACTGAGTTTGGGGGGACACTCACCCCCATGGCGGAGGGGCCACACACTCACACATCTCCCCTATAACCCCACTTGAAGTGGAGAGGAAAACACACACACATCACCCCTATAACCCCACTTGAAGTGTGTGGGGGGGTCCCAGCCCCAAATAAAGGGGGGGGCCCTCTGTTGTCCCACTGCCCCCCCATACACACACACTGATGGGGGGAGACCCCCTCACCCCATTAAAGGGGTGGCGCTCAACCCCATGGAAAGAGGGGATCTCTCCCACTTAAAGTGGGGTGTCCCAGCCCCAAAGTAGGGGGGGGAAGAGAAGGCCCTCTCCCCCCCCCCTCCTCCCCAGCCCCATTGAGGGGTGGGGGGCACCCCACTTTCCCATCTCCCCCAGTCCTACTGAGGAGAAATGGCGGGAGGGGAAAGGGGGAAGAAGCCGCCGCCGGGACTCGGGGATCCCCCCAAACCGGGCCCCACAGCGGCTTCACCCCGCCAGGGCTTCAAAACAAACAAAAAAAACCCCAAGAAAACACCCCAAAAAAAAACCCCCTTCAAACCCCCCCCCCAAAAAAGACCACCCCCCCACCCCCCCCCCTCAGCAGGGCCCGCGCTCCCCGCCAGAGAAAATGGCCGCCCCGAAAGAGCTCTTTCAATCCCCCCCCCCAAAGAGAGAGGAAAAAAACCCGGAAAAATGTAAAAAATGAAGAGTAAAAATCCAAATCATGAGGAGAAGTGGGGGTCAAAAAGCTTCCAAAAAGCCAAAGAAAGGAAAAAGTGGCCCCCCCATGCGAAAAAAAAGCGTAAAATGGCCGGTTTAAAGCTTGGGGGGGGGGGGAAGGATCTCTCTTGGTTTGGGTTTTTTTTTGAGGCGCCCCTTTCCCACACACACCTTTAGAAGGCGAAGAGTCCAAAACCAGGAGAAAACGCCTCAAAAAAGAAAAGGGGAAAAAAATAACAAAGATAAAAAATAAGAAAAAATAATAAGGAAAAAAAAAAAGAAAAAAAAAAGAAGAAAAAAATGAGAAAAAAAAGTAAGAAAAAAATAAGAAAAGAATAAGAAAAAAAGAAGGGAAAAAAAGAAAAAAAAAGCGGGGGGGGTGTATAAAAATTCCCAAAAAAATTACAATAATAATAATTTAAGCAAAAAAAAAACCACCTTTTTCCCCCCCTTTTTTGCGTCGCCGCTAAAGCCCGAGCGGAGCGATAATCCCAATTCCGCTCATTTTTTTTTTTGGGGGGGGGGGTTTGTTTTTGAAGGGGGGGTTTTTTGCTTTGAGGGTCGATTTGCTCTCTCTTTCTAATCCCCCTCAGATGCCGAAATGAACAATATTTGTGTATTCCCGGCGTTTTGGAGGGGGGGGGGGCCCAAAAGAGGAAGATTTCGGCATAAAACAAAGATGGCTGCGGTAAATTATTTCTTTTTTTTTTCTTCTTTCTCCTTATACTCTTTTTTCCCCCCCCCTCCCTTCAATAAAAATATTTCTGGCGGGGGGGGAAGGATTAATCAGTACTCATGCTCAGTGTGACATCAGCATAAATTGTTAAAGGTTAACTAGTTCCATACTAGTCACGCTGCCTTCTTGCCTTTCTTTACCCATTTTCCTCCCTTTTCAGCCAAAAAAAACCAAAAAAAAACCCAAAAAACAAAAAAAAAAAACAAAAAAAAACCAAAAAACCAAAAAAAAAGCAAAAAAAAACCCAACAAAAAAAAGGGGTTAATATCCCCAAGGGGGGAAAAAAAACAGAAAAAAAGGGTTTTTTTTAATTAATTTAATTTTTTTAAGCCCTCCCTTCTCGAGTTTTAAATAGTTGAGAAGGGAGTGGTTTTATGGGTTGGGGTTTTTTTTCTTTTTATAGAGTTTTGTTTAGGCGGAAAGGAAAAGGGGATGAAGAAAAAGGGGGGGGAGAGAGGAAGGGGAAAGGGGAAAAGGGAAAAAGGAGAAAAGGATAAAAAGAGAAAAAAAGAAAAAGAGAGGAAAAAGAAAAGAAAAAAAGAAAAAGAAAAAGAAAAAAGGAAAAAAGAAAAAGAAAAAAGGAAAAAAGAAAAAAGAGAAGAAAGTGAAAAAAGAGAAAAAAGAGAAAAAGAGAAGAAAGAGAAAAAAGAGAAAGAGAGAAAAAAAGAGAGAAAAAAGAGAAAAAGGAAAAAGAAAAAAGAGAAAGAGAAAAAAGAGAAAAAGAGAAAAAAGAGAGAAAAAGAGAGAAAAGAGAGAAAAAGAGAGAAAAAATAAAAGAGAAAAAAGAGAAAAAGAAGAAAAAAGAAAAAAGAGGAAAAAGAGAGAAAAGAGAGAAAAAGAGAGAAAAAATAAGAGAAAAAGAGAAAAAGAAGAAAGAAAAAAGAGAAAAGAGAGGAAAAGAGAGAAAAAAGAGAAAAGAGAGGAAAAGAGATAAAAGAAAAGAGAAAAAAGAAAAATAGAGAAAAAAAGAAAAAAGAAGAAAAAAGAGAAGAGAGGAAAAGAGAAAAAAGAAAAGAGAAAAAAGAGAAAAAAGAAAAAAGAAGAAAAAGAGAAAAGAGAGGAAAAGAGAAAAAAGAAAAGAGAAAAAAGAAAAAAGAAGAAAAAGAGAAAAGAGAGGAAAAGAGAAAAAAGAAAAGAGAAAAAAGAGAAAAATAGAGAAAAAAAGAAAAAAGACGAGAGGAAAAGAGAAAAAAAGGAAAGAGAAAAAAGAGAAAAAATAGAGAAAAAAGGAAAAAAGAAAAAAGAGAAAAGAGAGGAAAAGAGAAAAAAGAAAAGAGAAAAAAGAGAAAAATAGAGAAAAAAAGAAAAAAGACGAGAGGAAAAGAGAAAAAAGGAAAGAGAAAAAAGAGAAAAATAGAGAAAAAAGAAAAAAGAGAAAAGAGAGGAAAAGAGAAAAAAGAAGAGAAAAAAGAGAAAAAAGAAAAAAGAAGAAAAAGAGAAAAGAGAGGAAAAGAGAAAAAAGAAAAGAGAAAAAAGAGAAAAATAGAGAAAAAAAAAAGAAGAAAAAAGATTAAAAAAAAAGAGGAAAAAAAAACCCCAAGAGGAAACTGTTAAAAGTGAGGTGAAAGAGGTTCCACAGTCAGTTGGGGTTTATCCAGCACCAACGCCCCACTCGGCTGCCGCGCACCCCAATCCCCCCCAAAAATGAGTCAAAACAGTCAAAACTCGGAGCTAAAAAGAGATTTTATGGCTCAAAACGCTCCGAACCACTCAAAACTGCACCGAACCGTCGCCCTTTGAGCTCTCCGCTCCCTTCAGTTTGGCCTTTTTGCCCCAAAGTGTGGCAGCGGCGCTGCTCGAGTCCTCCTCAGCGCTGGAGATGCCCCAAAACCCGGGAAAAGAGGCAAAAAAACACAAACCCCTTCGGCATTTGGGGCATTTTTGGCCCCAGTTTGAGTTTTTGGCCCCAGTTTGAGTTTTTTTCCACCCATTTTCTTTTTTCCACCCATTTTCTTTTCTTTTTTCCCACCCATTTTCTTTCCTTTTTTTTTCCACCCATTTTCTTTCTTTTTTTTTCCACCCATTTTCTTTCCTTTTTTTCCACCCATTTTCTTTTTTTCCACCCATTTTCTTTCCTTTTTTTCCCACCCATTTTCTTTCCTTTTTTCCACCCATTTTCTTTCTTTTTTTTTCCACCCATTTTCTTTCCTTTTTTTTCACCCATTTCCTTTTTTTCCCACCCATTTTCTTTCCTTTTTTTTCCACCCATTTTCTTTTTTTCCACCCATTTTCTTTCCTTTTTTTCCACCCATTTTCTTTTTTCCCCACCCATTTTCTTTCCTTTTTTTTTCCACCCATTTTCTTTCCTTTTTTTCCACCCATTTTCTTTTTTCCCCACCCATTTTCTTTCCTTTTTTTCCCACCCATTTTCTTTCCTTTTCTTTCCACCCATTTTCTTTTTTTCCCACCCATTTTCTTTCCTTTTTTTTTCCCACCCATTTTCTTTCCTTTTTTTTTTCCCACCCATTTTCTTTCCTTTTTTTCCCACCCATTTTCTTTCCTTTTTTTTTCCCCTCATTTTCATTTCTTACCCCCATTTCGGTTTGGTTTTCCTCATTTTGGTTTCTCCCATTTCAGTTTTTTCCCTCATTTTGGTTTTTCCCCCCTCACACCTTGGGGGATTTTTTCCCCATTTTAGTTTTTTTTCCACATTTTAGGTTTTCTTTTCCCCATTTTAGGGGTTTTTTTTCCCATTTTAGTTTGTTTCCCCCATTTTATTTTTCCCCCATTTTATTTTTTCCCCCATTTTAGTTTTTTTTCCCCATTTTATTTTTTTCCCCCATTTTAGCGTATTTTCCCCCATCTTAATGCGGATTTTAGCGGATTTTCCCCCCATCCTTTACCTTTCTTTCCCCCTTTTGGATTTTTTTCTCCAATTTGAGGGGTTTTTTTCCCCCCAAACCCCACCGCCTGTTGTCATCTCCGATGGTTCCCCTCAACCCCTTTTGGCTTTCTCCAAACCCTCCAAAATACCTCAAAATGAAGCATTTTTGGGGCCGGCAAAGCCCTTCCCACCACACCACCTACACCAAATCCCCCCAAATCCCCCCCAATAAACCCATTTTCCTTCACTTTTTGGGGCAATTTGGTGCTTTTTTTCCCCCCTAAATCCATAGGCACTCAACCACCCCCTCCTCGCTTCCGTTTTTGGGGTCTTTTTCCCCGTTTTCCCCGTTTTCCCCCCAGTTCGGTGCCGGTTGCGGAGCTCCTCTCCATCCCATGGGATTCTCGGTTGGACACGAGGACAACACCGCGTCAACTGCCGGTGGTTACGGTGTCACCCGGTGATGCCAAAGCCATGGATGATTCCCACCTTCTCTCCGTCACCAACGGAACCGCGATCCCCAGAACCCCTGAAAAGGTCCCAGCAGTGACTCTCGGTGGGTGACGCCACTTTACGCGGTGTCACCGTCTCAGGCGGTGTCACCGTCAGCACAGCCGGCGGCCGATGGTGAGTTCGGAAAACCGATGGCCTCAGGGTTTCATGGAGTTCAATCCAAGCCGGGATGCGGATCGGTGTCACCGGAGCCAGAAAGGGGACACCTATGGACAGAGATGTCACCCCCACCGCGTGTCACCCGCCTCCATCCGCTGTCACCCGCACCGCGTGTCACCCACCACCTCGTCTGACAAATCTCCTCGCGGTGACGGTGACAACTACCGGACCCTTCTCTTCGGGGACACCGGAGCGACGGTGGCGCAAAGGGACAGGCGGACACGGACAGGCGGACAGCGAGGGCTCAGGACAAGGGGGGGACAGAAGGTCAGTGTTGGGGACACCGCACACGTGACGGTGTGGCCGTGCCAGGGGCTGGCAGTCACCCACGGGGACAAACAGCCGGTGGTCGGTGTCACCCGCTGTCACCCACAGGGAAACCCTTCCCGGCGGCGGGGGGGAGGGAATGGCGTCACCGTCACCCGGATGGGGACATTTGGGGACACTGAGACTGTCCTCCAACAGAGGGATTCGGTGTCACCGTCACCCGTTGGGGACACCCTGGGGTGACATTTGGGGACAGCGAGACTGTCCCTCAACAGAGGGATTCAGTGTCACCGTCACCCGTTGGGGACACCCTGGGGTGACATTTGGGGACACCGAGACTGTCCCCCAACAGAGGGATTCAGTGTCACCCGTTGGGGACACCCTGGGGTGACATTTGGGGACACCGAGACTGTCCCCCAACAGAGGGATTCAGTGTCACCCATTGGAGAGACCCTGGGGTGACATTTGGGGACACTGAGACTGTCCCCCAACAGAGGGATTCAGTGTCACCCATTGGGGAGACCCTGGGGTGACATTTGGGGACACCAAGACTGTCCCCCAACAGAGGGATTCAGTGTCACCCATTGGGGGGGACACAGTGACACCCTGGGGTGACATTTGGGGACACCGAGACTGTCCCCCAACAGAGGGATTCAGTGTCACCCGTTGGGGACACGGTGACACCCTGGGGTGACATTTGGGGACACCGAGACTGTCCCCCAACAGAGGGATTCAGTGTCACCCATTGGAGAGACCCTGGGGTGACATTTGGGGACACTGAGACTGTCCCCCAACAGAGGGATTCAGTGTCACCCATTGGGGAGACCCTGGGGTGACATTTGGGGACACCAAGACTGTCCCCCAACAGAGGGATTCAGTGTCACCCATTGGGGGGGACACAGTGACACCCTGGGGTGACATTTGGGGACACCGAGACTGTCCCCCAACAGAGGGATTCAGTGTCACCCGTTGGGGACACGGTGACACCCTGGGGTGACATTTGGGGACACCGAGACTGTCCCCCAACAGAGGGATTCAGTGTCACCCGTTGGGGACACCCTGGGGTGACATTTGGGGACACCGAGACAGTGTCACCTGATGGGGGGGGACACAAAACACCCTATGGTGACCCCCCCCATCACCCCCAAAAGCCACCCAGATTTGGGGGTGTCCCCAAAGGGGTCCCCGATTGTCCCTTTGTCCCCTCTAAGGCTTCACTGCAGCTCTTTGAGGGGTTCATTTTTGGCCCAAATGAGGTTTATTTCTGCTCAAAATGTTCCAATTTGCCCCCCAAAAATTGGGGTTTTTTTTTGGGGGGACCCCCCCGGTGTCACCCCCAGCCTCGTGTCGGGGGGGGGGGCACAATGGCCTCGTCCTGGGGCTGCAAGGAAAGGAGAGGGGGGGAGTTGGGGGGTCAGTGGGGGGTTTTGGGGGGCAGTAGGGGGTTTAGGGGGTCAGTAGGGGTTTAGGGGGTCAGTGGGGGGTTTGGGGGGGCATTAGGGGTTTTGAGGGGCAGTAGGGGGTTTGGGGGGTCAGTAGGGAGTTTGGGGGAGCCCTACTGGTAGGGCTTTGGGGGGGCAGTAGGGAATTTAGGGGGGCAGTAGGGGTTTTGGAGGGTCAGTGGGGGGTTTGGGGGGGCAGTAGGGGTTGGGGGGGTCAGTGGGGGGTTTGGAGGGGTCAGTAGGGGGTTTGGGGGAGCAGTGGGGGTTTGGGGGGGTAAGTAGGGGTTTGGGGGGGTCAGTGGGGGATTTGAGGGGGCACTAGGGGGTTTGGGGGTCAGTGGGGGGTTTGGGGGGGTCATTAGGGAGTTTGGGGGGGCCCTACTGGTAGGGCTTTTGGGGGGGCAGTAGGGAATTTGGGGAGTCAGTAGGGGTTTGGGGGGGTCAGTGGGGGGTTTGGGGGGGCAGTAGGGGTTTCGGGGGGCAGTAGGGGTTTCGGGGGGCATCAGGGGGTTTGGAGGTTCAGGTTTTGGGGTTCCCTACCTCGTTTAGACCTCAACGAAGTCATCGGCAAAGTAGAGCAGAACGGTTTCGGGGGCGCCCTCAGGGTCCAGAGGGGGTTCAGGGTGCGGGGGGGGCAGCTGGGGGTCCAGGGGGGTCCCCCCACCCCAGCGCCAGGTGTACCCCCTTATGTGGGCGTTCCAGGGCAGCGCCTCCCGCAGCAGCACCCCAACTTCTGTCCCACGTGTCTGTGCCACCAAAGTCAGCACCCCAAAACTCAGAAACACCCCCCCACACCCCGGGGACAAAGACACCCTAAAAAGAGGGGGGATAAGGGCTTCCTGGGGGACAAGGGGACCCCAAAAGAGGGGAAAAGGCACCCCCATAAGATAAGGGACCCCAAAAGAGAGGAAAAGGCACCCCCATAAGACAAGGGACCCCCCCATGGGGACAAGAGACCCCCACCCCCAAAGCCAATTAACCCTCTATAGGGATAGGGGACCCCAAAAGAGGGGACGAGGCACCTCCATGGGACAAAAGGGACCCCCCCATGGTAAAAGGGACCCCCCCAAAAGCCAATTAACCCTCTATAGGGATAGGGGACCCCAAAAGAGGGGACGAGGCACCCCCATGGGACAAAAGGGACCCCCCCAAAAGCCAATTAACCCTCTATAGGGATAGGGGACCCCAAAAGAGGGGATGAGGCACCCCCATGGGCCAAAAGGGACCCCCCCAAAAGCCAATTAACCCTCTGTAGGGATAGGGGACCCCAAAAGAGGGGATGAGGCACCCCCATGGGACAAAAGGGACCCCCCCCAAAAGCCAATTAACCCTCTATAGGGATAGGGGACCCCAAAAGAGGGGATGAGGCACCCCCATGGGACAAAAGGGACCCCCCCAAAAGCCAATTAACCCTCTGTAGGGATAGGGGACCCCAAAAGAGGGGTCGAGGCACCCCCATGGGACAAAAGGGACCCCCCCAAAAGCCAATTAACCCTCTATAGGGATAGGGGACCCCAAAAGAGGGGATGAGGCACCCCCATGGGACAAAAGGGACCCCCTCCCATGGTGACAGCGCCCCCCCATGGGGATAAGAGACCCCTCCCCCCATGACAAGACACCCCAAAAGTGGGGTGCCCCCCCCCACCTGGAGGAGCCACTCCTGCCCGGTCAGGGTGTTGCAGAGGCGGAGGCGCAGAGGGGGGGTCGAGGGTAGGGAGAGCCTCGGCGAAGGGGGGGCCCCATCTGGGGGGGCCCAGTCAGATCGGGGGGCGAGGGGAGCCCCCCCCGGGCGGAGGGAGCCGAGCAGCCCCGAGACGGGGTCCACGCGGGTCAGCGGCTGCGGTAGGGGAACCCCAAAAATGGAGGGGGGGGGGGAGAAAACCAGTAAGCTCCCAGTTGGGGGGGGGGGGCACAGTGATCCCCCAAACTGGGTTTTGGGGGACCCCCCCCTTCTCACCTGACTGGTCCCGGGGTCGTATGAGCACTCGGGGGCCTCCAGGAGCGGCTGGGGGTCACCTGGGGCGGGGGAGACACCCCCAAAATGGGAATCGTGGCCTTCTAGAGCCCCCCTCAGCCCCTATAGCCCCCCTATAGCATGTATTCCCCCCCCCCCGCCCCGATAGAGCCCCCCTATAACCGCCCCCGGGACATAGAGACCCCCTCAGTCCCTATAGCTCCTATGGACCCCCCTATAGCACGGATGGACCCCTCCCAGCCCCTATAGCGCCCCTCCCCCCGGGACATATAGACCTCTCAGTCCCTATAGCTCCTATGGACCCCCCTATAGCACGGATGGACCCCTCCCAGCCCCTATAGCCTCCCCCCCCCCCGGTACATATAGACCCCCTCAGTCCCTATAGCTCCTATGGACCCCCCTATAGCACATATGGACCCCTCCCAGCCCCTATGGACCACCCCCAGCCCCCTTATAGCACGTATGACCCCCCCCAGCCCCTATAGCCCCCCCAGCCCCCCTATAACACATATAGATCCCCCTATACGCCCCCCTTACCTGCCCGCTCCCCTCGGCCCGGGTCCTGTTGCGCCTGCGCGGCCAACGCGGGGCCCGTTTCCATGACAACGCCGCCGGAAGCCGCGGGGCACACTGGGAAATAGCGGCTTGGCGGGAGGAAATGGAAGCTGTGCCGCGCGAGGGCTGATGGGAAATGTAGTTCCGTGAGTGAAGTTAGGCCCGTGTTTGCGCGAGGCACGCTGGGAAATGTAGTCCGGGCAGAGCCGCCGTAGCGGAGCACGCTGGGAAATGTAGTCGCGGCGCGGAGGCTGCCGGGAGGCGCCATGGCGGAACCGCCTGGGGAGGCGGGCGGCGGCGGGAGGGGCCCGGCGGTGAGTGGGGGGGCTGTGGGCGCCTATAGGAGGGACCTATAGAGACTATGAGGGATGCTAGAGGCTGTGGGGGTGCTATAGGGCGCTTATAGGGGCGCCACAGAGGCTACCGGGGGGCTGTAGGGGTTGGGGGGGCGCATAGAAGCTGAGGGGGGGCTATAGAGGCGCTATAGAGGCTGTGGGGAGAGTTTATGGGGGGTATAGGCTATAGGGGAGCTGTAAAGGCTATGGGGGGTGTTATAGGGTTTGGGGGGGCTATAGTGGAGCTATAGAGGAGCTATAGAGGCGCTATAGAGGCTGTGGGGAGAGTTTATGGGGGCCATAGGCTATAGGGGAGCTGTAAAGGCTATGGAGGGTGTTATAGGGTTTGGGGGGGCTATAGTGGAGCTATAGAGGAGCTATAGAGGCTGTAGGGAGAGTTTATGAGGAGGTATAGGCTATAGGGGAGCTGTAAAGGCTATGGGGGGGTTATAGGGTTTGGGGGGGCTATAGTGGAGCTATAGAGGAGCTATAGAGGCTGTAGTGAGAGTTTATGAGGAGGTATAGGCTATAGGGGAGCTGTAAAGGCTATGGGGGGTGTTACAGGGTTTGGGGGGGCTATAGTGGAGCTATAGAGGAGCTATAGAGGCTGTGGGGAGAGTTTATGGGGGATATAGGCTATAGGGGAGCTGTAAAGGCTATAGGGGGTGTTATAGGGTTTGGGGGGGCTATAGTGGAGCTATAGAGGAGCTGTAGAGGGTGTGGGGAGAGTTTATGGGGGATATAGGCTATAGGGGAGCTGTAAAGGCTATGGGGGGTTATAGGGGAGCTACATGGGCTCTCGGGGGGCCTATGAAGGGTCTGGAGGTGCTATAGGGGCTCTGGGGGGGCTATAAAGGCTCTGGAGGTGCTATAGGGGCTCTGGGGGGGCTATAAAGGCTCTGGAGGTGCTATAGGGGCTCTGGGGGGGCACTATAAAGGCTCTGGAGGTGCTATAGGGGCTCTGGGGGGCTATAAAGGCTCTGGAGGTGCTGTAGGGGCTCTGGGGGGGGCACTATAAAGGCTCTGGAGGTGCTATAGGGGCTCTGGGGGGGCTATAAAGGCTCTGGAGGTGCTATAGGGGCTCTGGGGGGGCACTATAAAGGCTCTGGAGGTGCTATAGGGGCTCTGGGGGGCTATAAAGGCTCTGGAGGTGCTGTAGGGGCTCTGGGGGGGCTATAAAGGCTCTGGAGGTGCTATAGAGGCTCTGGGGGGGCTATAGGGGCTCGGGGGGAGGCTATAAAGGCTCTGGAGGTGCTATAGGGGCTCTGGGGGAGCTATAAAGGCTCTGGAGATGCTATAGGGGCTCTGGGGGGGCACTATAAAGGCTCTGGAGGTGCTATAGGGGCTCTGGGGGGGCTATAAAGGCTCTGGAGGTGCTATAGGGGCTCTCGGGGGGGCTATAAAGGCTCTGGAGGTGCTATAGGGGCTCTGGGGGGGCTATAAAGGCTCTGGAGGTGCTATAGAGGCTCTGGGGGGGTTTGGGGGGGCTATAAAGGCTCTGGAGGTGCTATAGGGGCTCTGGGGTGCTATAAAGGCTCTGGAGGTGCTGTAGGGGCTCTGGGGGGGCACTATAAAGGCTCTGGGGGGCTCTGGGGGGGCTATAGGGGCCCTGGGGGGGCTATAAAGGCTCTGGAGGTGCTGTAGGGGCTCTGGAGGTCCTATAGGGGCTCTGAGGGGGCTATAAAGGCTCTGGAGGTGCTATAGAGGCTCTGGGGGGGCTATAAAGGCTCTGGAGGTGCTGTAGGGGCTCTGGAGGTCCTATAGGGGCTCTGGGGGGGCTATAAAGGCTCTGGAGGTGCTATAGGGGCTTTGAGTGGGGGCTATAAAGGCTCTGGAGGTGCTATAGGGTCTCTGGGGGTGCTATAGGGGCCCTGGGGGGGCTCTGGGGGTCCCCGAGGGCCGGGGGGTGCTCACGGCCCTGTGTCCCCGTTTCCAGGCCGGGGTTGGGGGTCACCCCCGGGCGCGGCGGCGTTTGGAGGCGCTGCTGAACCGGAGCCTTCGCATCCGTATGTCGGACGGACGGACCTTGGTGGGAGCCTTCCTCTGCACCGACCGCGACGCCAACGTCATCCTCGGCTCCGCGCAGGAGTTCCTCAAGGCCTCGGGTGAGGGGGGCGCGGGGACCCCTCCATCCACTGGGGGGACCCCTGGATCCTCTATGGGGGGCTGGGGGACCCCTGGATCCGCTGGGGGGGGACCCCTGGATCCTCTATGGGGGGCTGGGGGACCCTGGATCCTCTGGGGAGACCCCTGGATCCGCTGGGGGGGGACCCCTGGATCCTCTATGGGGGGCTGGGGGACCCCTGGATCCTCTGGAGGGGACCCCTGGATCACCTTGAGGGGGGCTGGGGGACCCCTGGATCCATGGGAGGGGATGGGGGACCCCTGGATCCGCTGGGAAGGGATTGGGGACCACTGGATCCTCTGGGGGGACCCCTGGATCCTCTGGGGGGGACCCCTGCATCTCCTTGAGGGGGGATGGGGGACCCCTGGATCCTCTGGGGGGGGCTGGGTGGACCCCTGGATCACCTTGAGGGGGTTGGGGGACCCCTGGATCCTCTGAGGGGGTCTGGGGTACACTGGGGGATCCCTGTGTCCTCTGGGACGGGATGGGGGTCCCAATGTTCTTTTGGGGGGCCTCTGGGGGACCCTTGGATCCTCTGGAGGGGATGGGGGACCCCTGGATCCCCTTGAGGGGGGCTGGGGGACCCCTGGATCCTCTGGGGGGGACCCCTGGATCCCCTTGAGAGGGGCTGGGGGACCCCTGGATCCTCTGGGGGGGACCCCTGGATCCCCTTGAGAGGGGCTGGGGGACCCCTGGATCTTCGGGGGGGGGGGGATGGGGGTCCCAATGTTCTCTTGAGGGGGACACTGGGGGACCCCTGGATCACCTTGGGGGGAGCTGGGGTACACTGGGGGACCCCTGGATCCTCTGGGAGGGGATGGGGGACCCCTGGATCCTCTGGGGGGACCCCTGGATCCCCTTGAGGGGGACACTGGGGGACCCCTGGATTCTCTGGGAGGGGATGGGGGACCCCTGGATCTCCTTGAGGGGGGCTGGGGAATACTGGGGGACCCCTCTGTCCTCTTGGGGGGGGGGGTCCCAATGTTCTTTTTGGGGGGGGGCCTCTGGGGGACCCCTGGACCCTTTGAAAGGGGCTGAGGGACCCCTGGAGTGACCCCTGGGTCCTTTTTTGGGGGGTGGGAAGTGGACCTGGAGGGGGGGGACAACGCTCGGGGGGAAGGATTTTGGGTGCCGGGGGGGTCCCCCTGACGGTGTGTCCCCCCACTTTTTTTACCCCCCCAGATGCGTTCCCGGGCGCGGAGCCGCGCGTGTTGGGCCTCGCTATGGTTCCGGGACACCACATCGTCTCCATCGAGGTGGAACGCGACGGCAGCGGCGCCGCCCCCTACCCGTGACCCCCCCGACACCCCCCCACCAAGGGGGGGGAGCCCCAAAATTGGGGGGGACCCCCCCAGGAATGAGAGACACACACACACACACACACACACACACACCCACCCCTCGTGGTGCCATTAAAACAGCTGAGGCCGCATCGCTGCCGCGTCCCCCCAGTTCTTGACCCCCAAATCCCACCTTCCCCCTTAATCCCAGTCCCCCCCCCAATCCCAGTCCCCTCTCAATCCCAGTTCACCCCCTTAATCCCACTTTTCCCCCTTAATCTCAGTTATCCCCCCAATCCCAGTTCCCCCCTCTCAATCCCAGTTACCCCAATCTCAATTCCCACCCCCCCAATCCGTTATCCCCCCAATCCCATTCCCCCCCCAATCCCATTCCCCCCTCAATCCCAGTTCCCCCCCTCAATCCCATTCCCCTCTCAATCCCATTACCCCCATAATCCCATTCCCCCCTCAATCCCATCCCCCCCCAATCCCATTCCCCCCAATCCCATTCCCCCCCAATCCCATTCCCCCCCAATCCCATTCCCCCCCAATCCCATTCCCCCCCAATCCCATCCCCCCCCAATCCCATTCCCCCCCAATCCCATTCCCCCCCAATCCCATCCCCCCCCAATCCCATTCCCCCCAATCCCATTCCCCCCCAATCCCATTCCCCCTCAATCCCAGTTCCCCCCCTCAATCCCAGTTCCCCCCCTCAATCCCATTCCCCCCCCAATCCCACCCCCCCCAATCCCAATAATTCTCCGGAGCCGTTGGGCTGTGCCATTAATTTAATCTCAGGTACAAAATAGCTTTTGGGGGGAAGGGGGGGGGGGGGGGGCTGGAAGGAAGTGGGGGGGCAGCCCCAAACCCCCGCCCCCCCTTTCCACCCCCCCCCCAATAAAACCCTGGGGGGGCCCCGCGAGGGGGGGGGGCGAAGGATTTGGGGGGCAGGGGGGGGGGGGTTGGGGCGGCCCAAGGGCCCAGCACCATAGGAGTTGGGGACCCCCCCCTGGGATTTGGGGGGGAACCCCCCCCTCTTCTTTCACCCCGACCCCCCCAATAAATAAAAGCGATTCCCCCCCCCCCAAAAAAATGTATAAATAAAAGAAAAAAGGCAAAAAAAAGATCATTTACAAAAAAAAAAGAACACCCCAAAACCCCCGGGGGGGGGGAAGTGGGGGGGGGGAACCCCCAAATCCCCTCCTGGGAGGTTGGGGGGGGGGGGGGAGGATCCCGCTGCCCCCCCTTTTTTTGCACCATAGGTTGGTGGGGAGCCCCCCCCCCTTCCCCCCCCTCCCCTTGTGAAGAATAGAAGGGGGTTTGGGGGGGGTACCCCCAAAACTGACCCCCCCCCTTCTCCCCTGGACCCGTATAGGGGGGATATGGGGGGGGGGGCAGCTGATTTTGGGGGGACGGGGGGGTGATTTTTGGTTGAATCTTAGCAAAGCCCCCCCCCCACTCCCCCCCCCCAAAGCACCTCTTTTATTGGGGGGACCCCCCCCTTTTAGAGCCCCTTGAGTTGAAGGAGGGGGAGACACCCCCATTATAAGCCCCGCCCCCTCCTTGGAGTCACCCCAGGGGACCCCCCAAGATATTTGGGGGGGGGGGCAGCACAGACCCCCCCAAATTGCAGGAGGAGACCTAAAAATCCATGGTTTTGTATAAAAAAAGGGGGTCCCCCCCTTCCCCCCCCCCCAACATGGAGGGTTTGGGGGTGCAGTGGGGGGGGGAGAGGAGTTTTGGGGTGATTTCTCCATGAATAAATAAACAGCGGGGGGGGGGGGGGGGGGGGGGGGGGGGTCGATGTCCGTGTGTCCGTCTGTGCCCCCCCCCACGTCCCCACGTCCTCATCTGGAAGCGGGAGACGCCACCTGAAACGAGGAGGGGGGGTCGGGGGGGGCCCTGGGGGGGGGTACCCCCCATCTCGGAGCCATCCCCCCTCTTTGGGGACATTGGAGGGTCCTCATTACCCTCTTTGGGGACATCAGAGGGTCCTCATCCTCCCTTTGGGGACATCGGGGGGTCCTCATTATCCCCCCTTAGAGTCACTCCCCCCCCTTTGGGGACATCGGGGGGTCCTCATTACCCCCCTTAGAGTCACTCCCCCCCCTTTGGGGACATCGGGGGGTCCTCACCCCCCCTTAGAGCCATTCCCCCCTCTTTGGGGACATCGGGGGGTCCTCATTACCCACTTTGGGGACATCGGGGGGTCCTCATTATCCCCCCTTAGAGCCATCCCCCCCTCTTTGGGGACATCGGGGGGTCCTCATCCCCCCCTTAGAGCCACCCCCCCACTTTGGGGACATCGGGGGGTCCTCACCCCCCCCCTTAGAGCCATTCCCCCCTCTTTGGGGACATCAGGGGGGTCCTCACCCCCCCTTAGAGCCACCCCCCCCACTTTGGGGACATCAGGGGGTCCTCATTACCCCCTTTGGGGACACCGGGGGGTCCTCACCTCCCCCCTTAGAGCCATCCCCCCCTCTTTGGGGACATCGGGGGGTCCTCATCCCCCCCTTAGAGTCACCCCCCCCACTTTGGGGACACCAGGGGGTCCTCAGAGCCACCACCCCTTGATGTCCCCATTGTGTTGTCCCCAAACCAATTGGATGTCCCCATGGCCGTGTCCCCATGGCCGTGTCCCCATGGTGGTGTCCCCAAACCAACTGGGGGTCCCCAACTAAGTGGGTGTCCCCATGGTGGTGTTCCCATCCTGGTGTCCCCTTTACTGTCCCCATCCTGGGGACCCCAAAACCAAGTGGATGTCCTCCTTTGTGTCCCCATCGTGGTGTCCCAAACCAAGTGAGGGTCCCCCTTGGTGTCCCCATGGTGGTGTCCTCTTTAGTGTCCCCATCCTGGTGACCCCAAAACCAAGTGGGTGTCCCCCTCGGTGTCCCCATTGTGGTGTCCCCATGGTGGTGTCCCCTTGAGTGTCCCCATCCTGGTGACCCCAAAACCAAGTGGATGTCCCCCTCGGTGTCCCCATGGTGGTGTCCCCATGGTGGTGTCCCCTTGAGTGTCCCCATCCTGGTGACCCCAAAACCAAGCGGATGTCCCCCTTAGTGTCCCCATGCTGGTGACCCCCAAACCAAGTGGATGTCCCCCTCGGTGTCCCCATTGTGGTGTCCCCATGGTGGTGTCCCCTTGAGTGTCCCCATCCTGGTGACCCCAAAACCAAGTGGATGTCCCCCTTGGTGTCCCCCTTGGTGTCCCCAAAACCAAGTGGATGTCCTCCTTGGTGTCCCCATTGTGGTGTCCCCGTGGTGGTGTCCCCATGGTAGTGTCCCCTTTAGTGTCCCCATCCTGGGGACCCCAAACCAAGCAGATGTCCTCCTTGGTGTCCCCATCGCAGTGTCCCCATCGTGGTGTCCCCAAACCAAGTGAGGGTCCCCTTTGGTGTCCCCATCTTGGTGTCCCCAAACCAAGTGGCTGTCCCCCTCGCTGTCCCCATGGCGGTGTCCCCATCGTGGTGTCCCCATTGTGGTGTCCCCCTCAGGGTCCCTATCATGGTGTCCCCATTGTGGTGTCCCCAAACCAAGTGGATGTCCCCCTCGCTGTCCCTATGGTGGTGTCCCCCTTGGTGTCCCCATTGCAGTGTCCCCATTGCAGTGTCCCCATGGTGGTGTCCCCCTTGGTGTCCCCATCGTGGTGTCCCCAAACCAAGTTGTGTGTCCCCCTCGCTGTCCCTATGGTGGTGTCCCCCTTGGTGTCCCCATTGCAGTGTCCCCATCGTGGTGTCCCCAAACCAAGTGGATGTCCCCCTTGGTGTCCCCCTCAGAGTCCCTATGGTGGTGTCCCTCTCAGTGTCCCCATCGTGGTGTCCCCATGGTGGTGTCCCCTTTGGTGTCCCCATGGTGGTGTCCCCAAACCAAGTGGGTGTCCCCCTCAGTGTTCCTATCATGGTGTCCCCATTGTGGTGTCCCCATTGTGGTGTCCCCATGATGGTGTCCCCCTCAGTGTTCCTATCATGGTGTCCCCATTGTGGTGTCCCCAAACCAAGTGGATGTCCCCCTTGGTGTCCCCCTCAGAGTCCCTATCATGGTGTCCCCATGGTGGTGTCCCTCTCAGTGTCCCCATCGTGGTGTCCCCATGGTGGTGTCCCCCTTGGTGTCCCCATCGTGGTGTCCCCAAACCAAGTGAGGGTCCCCTTTGGTGTCCCCATGGTGGTGTCCCCAAACCAAGTGGGTGTCCCCCTCAGTGTTCCTATCATGGTGTCCCCATTGTGGTGTCCCCATTGTGGTGTCCTCATCATGGTGTCCCCATGGTGGTGTCCCCCTTGCTGTCCCCATGGTGGTGTCCCCCTTGGTGTCCCCATCGTGGTGTCCCCAAACCAAGTGAGGGTCCCCTTTGGTGTCCCCACGGCGGTGTCCCCATGGTGGTGTCCCCCTCGCTGTCCCCATTGTGGTGTCCCCACGGCGGTGTCCCCACGGCGGTGTCCCCACGGCGGTGTCCCCACGGCGGTGTCCCCCCCGGGGCGGTGCCGCGTGCTCCTCACCAGGGTGAAGCCGTCGTAGATCTGCATCAGCTCTTCGGTTTTGTACTGCTCGAGGACGACGACGCCGTGGAGAGCGCCGGAGCGGCGCCGCGCGCAGCCCTCGCAGTGCACCAGGTACGTATTGCGCCCGCCCGTCTCGCTCGTCACGAACAGGATGTTGAACACCTCCACCTGCCGCGACAACCGCGCCGCCATCGTCAGCACAACCGCGCCACCGCCATCGCGAGCACAACCGCGTCAACGCGAGGACAATGGCGTCAACGCGAGGATAATGGCGTCACCACCATGAGCACAACGGAGGCACCGCCACCATGAGCACAATGGCGTCAACGCGAGGACAATGGCGTCACCGCCATTGTGAGCACAACAGCGTCAACGCGAGGATAATGGCGTCAACGCGAGGATAATGGCGTCAATGCGAGGACAATGGCGTCACCACCGTGAGCACAATGGTGTCAACGCGAGGATAATGGCGTCAACGCGAGGACAATGGCGTCAATGCAAGGACAATGGTGTCAACGCGAGGACAATGGCGTCAACGCGAGGATAATGGCGTCAACGCGAGGATAATGGCGTCACCACCGTGAGCACAATGGCGTCAACGCCACCATGAGCACAATGGTGTCAACGCGAGGACAATGGCGTCAATGCGAGGATAATGGCGTCACCACCATGAGCACAATGGTGTCAACGCGAGGACAATGGCATCAACACGAGGACAATGGCGTCAACGTGAGGATAATGGCGTCACCACCATGAGGACAATGGCGTCAATGCGAGGACAATGGCATCAACACGAGGATAATGGCGTCAACGCAAGGACAATGGCGTCAACGCGAGGATAATGGCGTCACCACCATGAGGACAATGGCGTCAACGCCACCATGAGCATAATGGCGTCAACGCAAGGACAATGGCGTCAACGCGAGGACAATGGCGTCACCACCGTGAGCACAATGGCGTCAACGCCACCATGAGCACAATGGCATCAACGCGAGGACAATGGCGTCAATGCGAGGATAATGGCGTCACCACCGTGAGCACAATGGCGTCAACGCGAGGACAATGGTGTCAACGCGAGGACAATGGCATCAATGCGAGGATAATGGCGTCACCACCATGAGGACAATGGCGTCAACGCGAGGACAATGGCATCAATGCGAGGATAATGGCGTCACCACCATGAGGACAATGGCGTCAATGTGAGGACAATGGCGTCAACGTGAGGATAATGGCGTCAACGCGAGGACAATGGCGTCAACGCCACCATGAGCACAATGGCATCAACGCGAGGACAATGGCGTCATCAACGCGAGGACAATGGCGTCAACGCGAGGACAATGGCGTCAACGCGAGGACAATGGCGTCACCACCGTGAGCACAACCGCGTCAACGCGAGGACAATGGCATCAACGCGAGGATAACGGCGTCACCGCCATCGTGAACACAATGGCGTCAACGTGAGGACAATGGCGTCACCACCATGACAACAATGGTGTCACCACCGCCATGACAACGGCGTCACCGCCACGACAATGGCGTCACCACTGCGACGACAATGGTGTCACCACTGTGAGGACAATGGTGTCACTACCACAACAACAGCGTCACCACTGCAACGACAATGGTGTCACCACCGTGAGGATAACGGTGTCACCACTGCAATGACAATGGTGACACCACCGTGAGGATAACGGTGTCACCACTGTGATGACAATGGTGTCACCACCGTGAGGACAATGGCGTCACCACTGTGAGGACAATGGCGTCACCACTGTGAGGATAACGGTGTCACTGTTGCTGTGAGGACAATGGCGTCACTGCCGCGGGGAGAAATGGCCAAGAGAACGCCAAGGCTGTGGCAAAGAGCAGCGCAAAACCGTGGCCGAGGTGACGCCAAGGCTGTAGCCAAGAGGATGTCAAGGCCAAGGCCACACCAAGGCCAAGGCCAAGGTGACGTCAAGGCCAAGACAACATCAAGGCCAAGGCCACAGCCATGATGATGTCAAGGCCAAGAGCACACCAAGGCCATCGCCAAGACAACCTCAAGGCCACGACTGCGCCAAGGTTGTAGCCATGATGATGTCAAGGCCAAGACAACACCAAGGCTGTAACCAAGACAATGTCAAGGCCAAGACTGTAGCCAAGATGATGTCAAGGCCACAACTGCGCCAAGGCTGTGGCCAAGACGATGTCAAGGCCATGACCACGGCCAAGATGATGTCAAGGCCAAGACCACACCAAGGCCATCGCCAAGACAGCCTCAAGGCCAAGACCAAACCAAGGCTGTAGCCAAGATGACGTCAAGGGCAGGACAACATCAAGGCCAAGGCCGTAGCCAAGATGACGTCAAGGCCAAGACCAAACCAAGGCCACAGCCAAGGTGACATCAAGGCCACGACAACACCAAGGCCGTAGCCAAGACAATGTCAAGGCCAAGACGATGTCAAGGCCAAGACCACAACCAAGATGATGTCAAGGCTAAGACGACACCAAGGCCATAACTAAGACAATGTCAAGGCCAAGGCCGTAGCCATGATGATGTCAAGGCCAAGACCACACCAAGGCCACAGCCAAGATGATGTCAAGGCCACGACTGCGCCAAGGTTGTAGCCAAGAGGATGTCAAGGCCAAAACCACGCTGAGGCTGTAGCCAAGACAACCTCAAGGCTAAGAGCACACCAAGGTCGTAGCCAAGATGATGTCAAGGCCACGACCACAGTCAATACGATGTCAAGGCCACGACCATGGCCAAGATGATGTCAAGGCCAAGACCACATCAAGGCCAAAGCCACAGCCATGATGATGTCAAGGCCAAGACCACACCAAGGCCGTAACCAAGACGATGTGAAGGCCAAGGCCGTGGCCCAGAGGGTGGCATGGTGGCCCCGTCCCCGTCCCCGTCCCCGTGCCCGTGCCCGTGCCGCACTCACGTCGCACTCGTTGCAGTAGTAGGCCGGCTCGTCCTTCACGCGGCCCTGGTAGGCGATCTTCTTGCCGGCGCGGACGAGGCTCTCGCGCTGCACCTGACAGTGCTTGATGGACTGCATCAGGCAGTACCTGCGCCAACCGTCACCGTCACCGCCAACGCCAACGTCACCACCACCGCCAACGTCAACGTCACCACCACCACCACCAATGCCAACGCCACCACCACCGCCAACGCCACCGCCTCAGGGCGGCCTCAGCCCCGTCCCATCCCCACGGTTGTCCCAATGCTGAGGTGGCCCTGTCCCCATCATGGTGTCCCCATCATGGTGTCCCCATCGTGGTGTCCCCCATCATGGTGTCCCCATCATGGTGTCCCCATCGTGGTGTCCCCATCGTGGTGTCCCCATCATGGTGTCCCCCCATCGTGGTGTCCCCATTGTGGTGTCCCCATCGTGGTGTCCCCATCGTGGTGTCCCCCCATCGCTGTTGTCACCCCAATCGTGACCCGTCCACGTCCCCGGGATGGCCCTAAACTGATGTGATGCCATCCTCGGTGTCCCCAAGGTGACCCCATCCCTACTGTCACTCTGTCCCTACTGTCACCGTGTCCTCAAGGTGACCCCATTCCTGCTGTCACTTTGTCCCTGGTGTCCCCCTGTCCCTATTGTCCCCCTGTCCTCAAAGTGACCCCATCCCTATTGTCATCCTGTCCCTATTGTCACCCCATCTCTATTGTCCCCCTGTCCCCAAGGTGACTCCATCCCTACTGTCACTTTGTCCCTGCTGTCCCCCTGTCCCTACTGTCACCGTGTCCTCAAGGTCACCCCATCCCTGTTGTCCCCCTGTCCCTAAGATGACCCCATCCCTATTGTCCCTCTGTCCCCAAGGTGACCCCATCCCTACTGTCATCCCATCCCTGGTGTCCCCCGTCCCTAAAGTGACCCCATCCCTACTGTCACCCCATCTCTATTGTCCCCCTGTCCCCAAGGTGACCCATCCCTGGTGTCCTCCTGTCCCCAAGGTGACCCCATCCCTGCTGTCCCCCTGTCCCTGGTGTTACCCCATCCCTATTGTCCCCCCGTCCCTGTGGTGTCCCCGCGGTGTCCCCGGTGTCCCTGTGGTGTCCCCGTGGTGTCCCTGTGGTGTCCCCGCAGTGTCCCCAAGGTGACCCCATCAGTGTCCCCCTGTCCCTAAGGTGACCCCATCAGTGTCCCCCTGTCCCCAAGGTGCCCCCATCCCTGCTGTCCCCCTGTCCCTGGTGTTACCCCATCCCTATTGTCCCCCCGTCCCCGTGGTGTCCCCGTGGTGTCCCCTGTGTCCCCGCGGTGTCCCCGCGGTGCCCCCCCCTCACTTGATCATGGCGTAGAGGTCGGGGTCGGAGATTTTGACGGTGCGGGCGACGTTCCAGGACACGTGGATCATGGGGACGATGGACTTCACGTTCTTCACCTCATTCCACTCGTAGCGCTCCAGCGCCAACTGGTACTGATAGGCTGGGGGGGACACGGGGGACAGGGGGGGACAGGGACAGGGGGGACAGGGGGGGACACGGGGATGAGGGGACAGTAGGGACACGGGGACAGGGGGGACAGGGGGACAGGGGGGACACGGGGGGACGGGGGACACAGGGGACACGGGGGGACAGGGACACATGGACACGGGGGGACGGGGACACAGGGACAGGGGGACAGTGGGGACGCGGACACAGGGATGAGGGGACACAGGGACAAGGGGACAGTGAGGACAGGGGACACAGGGACGGGGGACACGGGGACAGTAGGATGAGGGGAGAAGGGGACAGTGGGACAAGGGGACGAGGGGACATCAGTGACACCGCCCGCTGGCTCCCTCCAGGCCGTGTCCCCCCTCCCTGTGTCCCCGTGGTGGCCCTTCTTGTCACATCCCTGATGTGTCCCTGTGTCACCCCTGTGTCCCTGTGTCACTTCTATGTCCCTACAGTGTCCCCGTGTCACTTCTACGTCACTTCTCTGTCCCTCCTGTGTCCCTACTGTGTCCCTATGTCACTTCTATGTCCCTGCAGTGTCCCTCCTGTGTCCTTTTGTCCCTCCTGTGTCCCTCCTGTGTCTCTGCAGTGTCCATGTGTCACTTTTATGTCCCTCCTGTGTCCCTCTGTCCCTTCTATGTCCCTGCAGTGTCCCTCCTGTGTCCCTCTGTCACTTCTATGTCCCTGCAGTGTCTCTCCTGTGTCCCTCTATCCCTCCTATGTCCCCGCTGTGTCCCTGTGTCACTTCTATGTCACTCCTATGTCCCTGCCGTGTCCCTACTGTGTCCCAATGTCACTTCTATGTCACTTTTATGTCCCTGCTGTGTCCCTGTGTCACTTTTATGTCCCTGCTATGTCCCTCCCTTGTCCCTTTGTCACTTCTATGTCCCTGCAGTGTCCCTGTGTCACTTCTATGTCACTTTTATGTCCCTCCTGTGTCCCTCCTGTGTTCCTCCTGTGTCACTTCTATGTCACTCCTGTGTCCCTGCTATGTCCCTCCTGTGTCCCTGTGTCCCTCCTATGTCCCTGCAGTGTCCCTCCTGTGTCCCTATGTCCCTCCTGTGTCCCTCCTGTGTCCCTCTGTCACTCCTACGTCCCTGCCGTGTCCCTCCTGTGTCCCTGTGTCACTTCTATGTCACTCCTACGTCCCTGCCGTGTCCCTATGTCCCTCCTACGTCCCTGCCGTGTCCCTCCCGTGTCCCTCTGTCCCCGCCGTGTCCCCGTGTCGCCGCCGCTCACCGGTGAGGGGCCCGACGTTCCAGGCGATGTTGTTGCACCAGCCGGTGGCCTGCACCCAGTGCACGGTGCCGGCGTTGATCCACACCAGGTCGCCGGGGCGCTGCACGAAGCGGTACACGGGGATGTTGGAGCGGTAAAGGTCCTCCAGGATGGGCCACCACGAGCCCGTCAGGTAGTCCACGCCGTGCCTGCGGCCAACCAGGGGGCGGGGTCACGGAGGACACGCCCCCTCCCCCTCCTAAGACACGCCCACATCCCAGCTTAACCCACACCCTCTGCTCATAAGGCATACGGAGCCTGGTGCCATGTGGTGGCCACGCCCCCAATCGCAAGCCACGCCCCCACCATAAACCACGCCCACATGAGACAAGCTGTCCTGTTGTGGCCACGCCCCCCGTGAGACCACGCTGTTATGTTGTGACCACGGCCCCCCCGCAAACCACCCACCCACTGCCCTGTTGTGGCCACGCCCCCATCAGCCACGCCCCCAACATAAGCCACGCCCCCCACAAAAGACCCTGCTGTCATCACACCCCCACCATAAGCCACTGCCCTGCTGAGACCACGCCCCCAACATAAGCCACGCCCCCCAGATCACACTGCCTTGATGTGGCCACGCCCCCACTGTAAACCACGCCCCACTGCCCTGCTGTGGCCATGTCCCCGAACACAAGCCACGCCCCCACATAAACCACGCCCACAGACATCTGTCCAGGTGTGGCCACGCCCCCATAAAGCCATTCCCCCATATCCATTGTCCTGCACTGGCCACGCCCCCAGCATAAGCCACGCCCACACAAAACCAATTGTCCTGTGGCCACGCCCCTATAAGCCACGCCCCCACAAAAAAGACCCTACTGTCATCACACCCCCACTGTAAGCCACGCCCCACTACCCTGCGGAGACCACGCCCCCAACATAAGCCACGCCCCCAGGTCACACTGTCCTGTGTGGCCACGCCCCCACTGTAAACCACGCCCACTGCTCTGCTGTGACCACGCCCCCGAATATAAACCACGCCCCCACATAAACCACGCCCACCATACCTCTGACCAGGTGTGGCCACACCCCCATAAAGCCATTCCCCCATATCCATTGTCCTGCGGTGGCCACGCCCCCACTGTAAGCCACGCCCCCCACAAAGACTGTACTGTTCTGGTATGGCTACGCCCCCCAAGACCCCACTGACCTGCTGTGGCCACGCCTCCATTGACCACGCCCCCTTAAATAAACCACGCCCCCACTTGAGGGCACCGCCTCATTCTGGCTACAGGCGCATCCCTAAGCCCCGCCCCCATGGGAGCCCACTGTTCTGCTCAGGCCACGCCCCAATCAGTAGCCTCGCCCACAGTGTCGTGGGCACGCCCACATCCATAAGCCCCGCCCACAGTGCCTGTTGTGGCCACGCCCACATCCATACGCTCTACCACTGGTAGCATCGGGACCACGCCCCCCCGCCTTGGCCACGCCCATATCCTCAAGCCACACCCCCTACATGACATTACCGCCAACTGAGCATTCTGACCATGCCCCCGCCCATAGCCACGCCCACACAGCCGCTGGCCACACACCCCCATATAGGGCAGAGCCACCCTCCTGGCTCCTCCCTTCCCCTTCTAAGCTCCGCCCCTTTCCCCTGAGCACACCCCATATAGGGCAGAGCTGCTCTCCTGGCTCCTCCCCTCCCCCTCTAAGCTCCTCCCCTTTCCCCTGGCCACGCCGCCATATAGGGCAGAGCTGCCCTCCTGGCTCCTCCCTAAGCTCCGCCCCTTTTGCCCTGACCACGCCCCATATAAGGCAGAACTGCTCTCCTGGCTCCTCCCCTCCTCCTCTAAGCTCCTCCCCCTTTTCCCTGGCCACGCCCCCATATAGGGCAGAACTGCTCTCCTGGCTCCTCCCCTCCACCTCTCAAGCCCCGCCCCCTTTTCCCCATGCCACGCCCCCCATATAGGGCAGAGCTGCCCTCCTGGCCCCTCCCCTCCTCCCCTAAGCCCCGCCCCTTCCCCTGGCCCCGCCCCCTCACTTGTCGCAGAAGGCCGAGATGGTTTCCCAGTAGTGTTCGTGCACCGCGAACCACTCGCAGTCCCCGGGGCCGATGTTGATGTTGACCGAGCAGAAGTTGTTGTTCTCCTGGTGGCCTACGGGGGGCGACACCACCGTCACGACACCGTCGCGACACCGTCATGTCACGACACCCACGATGTCCCCATAATGTCCTCATCCCCACAATGTTCCTCATCTTTTGATGTCCCCACAATGTCCCCAACCCCATGATGTCCCAACGATGTCCCCACAATGTCCCCACAATTTCTCCATCCCCACAATGTCCCTCATCCTTTGATGTCCCCATGACGTCCCCACAATGTCCCCCATCTCCACAATGTCCCCACAATGTCCCCATCCCCACAATGTCCCCATGATGTCCCCAACCCCATGATGTCCCAACGATGTCCCCACAATTTCTCCATCCCCACAATGTCCCTCATCCTTTGATGTCCCCACAATGTCCCCACAGTGTCCCCATCTCCACAATGTCCCCACAATGTCCTCATCCCCACAATGTCCCCACAATGTCCCAATGATGTCCTCATCCCCACATGTCCCTCATCCTTTGATGTCCCCACAATGTCCTCATCTCCACAATGTCCCCACAGTGTCCCAATGATGTCCCGATGTCCCCACAATGTCCCCCATCCCCACAATGTCCCTCATCCTTTGATGTCCCCACGATGTCCTCATCCCCACAATGTCCTCATCCCCACTATGTCCTCATCCCCACTATGTCCCCAGTGTCCCCCATCTCCACAATGTCCCCATGATGTCCTCATCCCCACAATGTCCCTCATCTTTTGATGTCCCCACGATGTCCCTCATCTCCACAATGTCCTCATGATGTCCCCACAATGTCCCCCATCCCCACAATGTCCCCACAATGTCCCAATGATGTCCTCATCCCCACGATGTCCCTCATCCTTTGATGTCCCCACAATGTCCTCATCCCCACAATGTCCCCACAATGTCCTCATCCCCACGATGTCTCTCATCCCCACAATGTCCCCACGATGTCCCCACAATGTCCCTCATCCCCACAATGTCCCCATGATATCCCTCATCCTTTGATGTCCCCACGATGTCCCTCATCCCCACGATGTCCTCATGATGTCCCCCATCCCGATGTCCCCACGATGTCCTCATCCCCACGATGTCCCTCATCCTTTGATGTCCCCATCTCCACAATGTCCTCATGATGTCCCCACAATGTCCCTCATCCTTTGATGTCCCCACGATGTCCCCACGATGTCCCTCATCCTTTGATGTCCCCACAATGTCCTCATCCCCACGATGTCCCCCATATCCACGATGTCCCCACGCTGTCCCCCATCCCCGCGGTGTCCCCGCGGTGTCCCCCGGTACCGGGCGTGCGGCTGCCGGGGACCTTCATGTAGAGCTGGACGGTGTTCATGCCGAGGATGGTGTGACCCACGTGGCTCAACATGTTCCCCGTGGAGGAGACGCGCATGAAGGCCGGGAGCTTCAGCAGCTCCTGCAGCTGCGGCTTCCACCTGACCAGCCACCCACGGGGCGTCACCCACGGGGGGACGGCACCCACCCACGGCACCCACCCACGGCACCCAGGGGGTGTGGCACCCATTGGATGTCATCCATAGGGTGTGGCACTCATTGGATGTCACCCATGGGATATGGCACCCATTGGATGTCACTCATGGGATGTGGCACCCATTGGATGTCACCCATTGGATGTCACCCATGGGTTGTGGCACCCATTGGACGTCACCCGTGGGATGTGGCACCTATTGGACGTCACCCATTGGATGTCACCCATGGGTTGTGGCACCCATTGGACATCACCCATAGGATGTGGTACCCATTGGATGTCGCCCATTGGACATCACCCACAGGATGTCACCCATAGGATGTGGCACTCAAGGGATGTCACCCATAGGACGTGGCACTCATTGGATGTCACCCATTGGATGTCACCCATGGGATATGACACTCATTGGATGTCACCCATAGGACGTGGCACTCATTGGATGTCACCCATTGGACGTCACCCATGGGTTGTGGCACCCATTGGACGTCATTCATTGGACGTCACCCATGGAATATGGCACCCATCGGATGTCACCCATAGGATGTGGCACCCACAAGATGTCACCCATGGGATATGGCACCCATTGGATATCACCCATTGGATATCACCTATAGGATGTGGCACCCATTGGATGTCACCCATTGGACATCACCCATAGGGTGTGGTACCCAATGGATGTCACCCATTGGATGTCACCCATGGGTTGTGGTACCCACTGGACATCACCCATAGGATGTGGTACCCATTGGATGTCACCCATTGGACATCACTCATTGGATGTCACCCATGGGATATGGCACCCATTGGACATCACCCATGGGATGTGGCACCCATTGGACGTCACCCACAGGACTTCACCCGTGGGATATGGCACCCATTGGATGTCACCCACAGGACGTCACCCGTGGGATGTGGCACCCATTGGACATCACTCATTGGACGTCACCCATGGGTTGTGGCACCCATTGGATGTCATTCATTGGACGTCACCCGTGGGATATGGCACCCATGGGATATGGCACCCATTGGATGTCACCCATGGGATATGTCACCCATGGGATATGGCACCCATTGGATGTCACCCATGGGATGTGGTACCCATTGGATGTCACCCATTGGACATCACTCATTGGACGTCACCCATGGGTTGTGGCACCCACTGGACATCACCCATGGGACGTGGCACCCATTGGATGTCACCCACAGGATGTCACCCATGGGATATGGCACCCATTGGACGTCACCCATTGGATGTCACTCATTGGATGTGGAACCCATTGGATGTCACCCATTGGACATCACTCATTGGATGTCACCCATGGGATATGGCACCCATTGGACGTCACCCATTGGATGTCACTCATTGGATGTCACTCATGGGTTGTGGCACCCATTGGATGTCACCCATGGGTTGTGGCACCCACTGGACGTCACCCATAGGACGTCACCCATGGACTGTGGCACCCATTGGATGTCACTCATTGGACGTCACCCATGGGTTGTGGCACCCATTGGATGTCACCCATAGGATGTGGCACCAATTGGATATCACCCATTGGACGTCACCCATGGGATACGGCACCCATTGGACGTCACCCATAGGATGTGGCACCCATTGGAAGTCACCCATTGGACATCACCCATAGGATGTGGCACCCATTGGACGTCACCCATTGGACATCACCCATAGGATGTGGCACCCATTGGACGTCACCCATTGGACGTCACCCATGGGATACGGCACCCATTGGACGTCACCCATAGGATGTGGCACCCATTGGACGTCACCCATTGGACATCACCCATAGGATGTGGCACCCATTGGACGTCACCCATTGGACATCACCCATAGGATGTGGCACCCATAGGATGTGGCACCCATTGGATGTCCCCCCCGGGCCGTGTCCCCCCCCCGCAGGTGTCCCCTCACCGTTTGGCGTCCGAGAGGTCGATGTTGGTCCCAAATTTGATGATCTGGTGGGATTTCTGGTCGGGGTTTCTGTGGGGGACAGAGGGGGGACACGGGGGTCACGGCGGGGTCACAGAGGGACAGGGGGGTCACGGGGGGGTCCCGGGGGTCATTAGGGGACAGGGGGGTCATGAGGGGATGGAGGGGTCATGAGGGGACGGGGGGGTCATGAGGGGACACGGGGGGTTCACGGGGGGACAGGGGGGTCACAGGGGGTCATGAGGGGTCACGAGGGGACATGGGGGGGTCACAAGGGGACAGGGGGGTGACGAGGGGACAGGGGGGTCACAGGGGGTCACGAGGGGTCACGAGGGGACATGGGGGGTCACAAGGGGACATGGGGGTGACGAGGGGAGGGGGGGTCACAGGGGGTCACGAGGGGACATGGGAGGTCATGAGGGGACATGGGGGTGACGAGGGGACAGGGGGTCATGGGGGGACAGGGGGGTCACACAGAGGACATAGGGGGTCACAGGGGACAGGGGGGTCATGGGAGGTCACAGGGGACACGGGGGGACAGGGGGGTCACGAGGGGACACGGGGGGCCACGAGGGGGCCGTGGGGGTGACGGGGGGACAGGGGGGTCACGAGGGGACACGGGGGGTGATGAGGGGACAGGGGGGTCATGGGAGGTCACAGGGGACACGGGGGGGACAGGGGGGTCACGAGGGGACACGGGGGTCACAGGGGGACAGGGGGGTCATGAGTGGATGGTGGGTCACAGGGGGGACATGGGGGTCATGGGGGGACAGGGGGGTCACAGGGGGTCACAAGGGGACATGGGGGTGATGGGGGGACAGGGGGGTGACGGGGGGTCACAGGGGTCACAAGGGGACATGGGGGTGATGGGGGGACAGGGGGGTCATGAGTGGATGGTGGGTCACAGGGGGGACATGGGGGTCATGGGGGGACAGGGGGGTCACAGGGGGTCACAAGGGGACATGGGGGTGATGGGGGGACAGGGGGGGTGACGGGGGGTCACAGGGGTCACAAGGGGACATGGGGGTGATGGGGGGACAGGGGGGTGACGGGGGGTCACAGGGGTCACAAGGGGACATGGGGGTGATGGGGGGACAGGGGGGTGACGGGGGGTCACAGGGGTCACAAGGGGACATGGGGATGATGGGGGGACAGGGGGGTGACAGGGGGTGACAGGGGGTGACGAGGGGACACGGGGGCGGCCGTACCCGGGCGGTGTCTCCGTGGTGCTGTCGGGCTCCTCCGTCTCCTCATCCTCACTGTCCTTGTCCTCCTGCACCCGCGGGGCCACCTCAGGTCCCCAACACCCTCGGGGGCCCCACGTGGCCCCCCCTGTACCCTCCATGTCCCCCCATGTCCCCCCATGTCCCCATGTCCCCCCATATCCCCATGTCCCCCATGTCCTCATGTCCCCCTATGCCCTCGTGTCCCCAATGTTCCCCATGTCCCCCCCATGTCCCCATGTCCCCCATATCCCCCCATGTCCCCCATATCCCCCATGTCCCTGCATGTCCTTATGTCCCCCCATGTCCCCCCATGTCCCCAATGTCCCCCATGTCCTTATGTCCCCCCATGTCCCCATGTCCCCCCATGTCCTTATGTCCCCCCATGTCCTTATGTCCCCCCATGTTCCCCATGTCCCCATGTCCCCCATATCCCCCCATGTCCCCCCATGTCCCCCATGTTCCCCCATGTCCCCCACGTCCCCCCATGTCCCTGCATGTCCTTATGTCCCCCCATGTCCCCCCATGTCCCCAATGTCCCCCATGTCCCCCTGTTTCCCCCCCATGACCCTCAGGGACCCCTGGAAGGAGGAAATCTGTCCCCCCCCCATGTCCCCATGTCCCCCCATATCCCCCATGTCCCCATGTCCCCCCCATATCCCCCATGTCCCCCCCATGTCCCCCATGTCCCCCGTGTCCCCCATGTCCCCATGTTCTCCCATGTCCCCCATATCCCCCATGTCCCCCATGTCCCCCATGTCCCCATGTCCCCATGTCCCCCCCATATCCCCTATGTCCCCATGTCCCCCGTCCCCATGTCCCCCATGTTCCCCCATATCCCCCATGTCCCCCATATCCCCCATGTCCCCCATGTCCCCCCCATATCCCCTATGTCCCCATGTCCCCCGTCCCCATGTCCCCCATGTTCCCCCATATCCCCCATGTCCCCCATATCCCCCATGTCCCCATGTCCCCATGTCCCCCATGTCCCCCTATATCCCCTCATGTCCCCATGTCCCCCATATCCCCCATATCCCCCATGTCCCCCATGTCCCCCCATATCCCCCATGTCCCCATGTCCCCCATATCCCCCATGTCCCCCCCATATCCCCCATGTCCCCCATGTCCCCCCATATCCCCCATGTCCCCATATCCCCCATATCCCCCATGTCCCCCCCATATCCCCCATGTCCCCCATGTCCCCCATGTCCCCCCATATCCCCCATGTCCCCATGTCCCCCATGTCCCCATGTCCCCCCATATCCCCCATGTCCCCATGTTCCCCCATATCCCCCATGTCCCCCCATGTCCCCCATGTCCCTATGTCCCCCATGTCCCCCCATATCCCCCATGTCCCCATGTCCCCCATGTCCCCCCATATCCCCCATGTCCCCCATGTCCCCCCATATCCCCTATGTCCCCCCATATCCCCCAGGTCCCCCCATGTCCCCCCATATCCCCCATGTCCCCATGTTCCCCCATATCCCCCATATCCCCCATGTCCCCCCATATCCCCCATGTCCCCCATGTCCCCCCATATCCCCCATGTCCCCATGTCCCCCCCATATCCCCATATCCCCCCATGTCCCCCCCATATCCCCCATATCCCCCATGTCCCCCATGTCCCCCCATGTCCCCCCCATATCCCCATATCCCCCCATGTCCCCCCATATCCCCCCATGTCCCCCCATGTCCCCCCATATCCCCCCATGTCCCCCTATGTCCCCTATGTCCCCCCATGTCCCCCCATGTCCCCATATCCCCCATGTCCCCCCATATCCCCCCATATCCCCCCATGTCCTTATGTTCCCCCATATCCCCATATCCCCCCATGTCCCCATGTCCCCCCAATGTCCCCCAATGTCCCCCCCGTGTCCCCCCCTGACCTGCAGGGACTCCTGGAAGGACGAGGCCTGGTATTGGGCGTATTTGGCGATGGTGGTGTGGGAGCGGCTGCTCTCGCAGGGCCAAACCTGTCGCGTTCCCGACAGATCCCAGTTCTGATCCGACGGCTGCTGCACCTGCGTACGGACCTCCACCGCGTGCTCCCCGCTCGCCTCCACCAGCGTCTTCGTGCTGAATAACCCCAAATCTGCCCAGACGGGGGGGACATAGGAGGATTGGGGGGGACATTGGGACAGGAAAGGGGACAGGGATGGGGGGCACAGGGACCCAGTGTCTTCCTGCTGAATAGCCCCAAGTTTGGGGAAATGGGGGGGTCAGGGGGGGCTATGGGGATGGGGGACACGGGAGGGATTGGGGGGGACGTGGGGACAGGGATGGGGACAGGAAAGGGGACAGGGATGGGGATGACAGGGATGGGGGAACAGGGAAGGGGACAGGGATGGGGGGCACAGGGACCCAGCGTCTTCCTGCTGAATAGCCCCAAGTTTGGGGAAATGGGGGGGTCAGGGGGGGCTATGGAGATGGGGGACACGGGAGGGATTGGGGGGGACACGTGGGGACAGGGATGGGGACAGGAAAGGGGACAGGGATGGGGATGACAGGGATGGGGGAACAGGGAAGGGGACAGGGATGGGGGGCACAGGGACCCAGCGTCTTCCTGCTGAATAGCCCCAAGTTTGGGGAAATGGGGGGGTCGGAGGGGGCCTATGGGGATGGGGGACACGGGAGGGATTGGGGGGGACGTGGGGACAGGGATGGGGACAGGGATGGGGATGACAGGGATGGGGGAACAGGGATGGGGACAGGGATGGGGGGCACAGGGACCCAGCGTCTTCCTGCTGAATAGCCCCAAGTTTGGGGAAACGGGGGGGCCGGGGGGGGGCTATGGAGATGGGGGACACGGGAGGGATTGGGGGGGACGTGGGGACAGGGATGGGGACAGGAAAGGGGACAGGGATGGGGGGGACAGGGGGAACAGGGATGGGGGAACAGGGATGGGGGGCACAGGGACCCAGCGTCTTCCTGCTGAATAGCCCCAAGTTTGGGGAAACGAGGGGGCCGGGGGGGGGCTATGGAGATGGGGGACACGGGAGGGATTGGGGGTGGACACGTGGGGACAGGAGGATTTGGGGGGGACACGTGGGGACAGGGATGGGGGGACAGGAAAGGGGAGAGGAAAGGGGACAGGGATGGGGACAGGGATGGGGGGCACAGGGACCCAGCGTCTTCCTGCTGAATAGCCCCAAGTTTGGGGAAATGGGGGGGTCAGAGGGGGCCCCACAGGGGTGGGGGACACGGGAGGGATTGGGGGGGACACGTGGGGACAGGGATGGGGAGGTCCCCATGGGTGGATGTAGGTCACTATGGGTCAGAGGGGGTCCCTATGGGGCAGAGGGGGTCCCTATAGATTTCCTATGGGTGGATGTGGGTCCCTATGGGTCGGGGGGGTCCCCTATGGGGCAGAGGGGTCCCTATGGGTCACAGGGGGTCCCTATAGGTCCGGGGGGTCCCTATAGGTTCCCTATGGGCAGTTGGGTCCCCATGGGTGGATGTGGGTCCTTATGGGTCAGGGGGTCCCTATGGGTCAGAGGGGGTCCCTATGGGTCAGAGGGGTTCCTATGGGTCAGGGGGGTCCCTATGGGTCAGAGGGGGTCCCTATGGGTCAGGGGTGTTCCTATGGGTCAGAGGGGTTCCTATGGGGCAGAGGGGGTCCCTATGGGTCAGGGGGGTCCCTATGGGTCAGAGGGGTCCCTATGGGTCCGGGGGGTCGCGGGGGGCACTCACTGAGGCGCAGGGACCCCGCCAATCCCCGGATGACGGTGATGGGGTTCTTGGGGTCAGTGCAGAACTGGAGCAGCACCGGCGAGAAGGCGTCGCGCTTACTCTCCAACTGCCGGGGGGGAAAACATCCGATCAGAGCCCAGAGATCAATAATCAGAGCCCAGAGATCAATAACCAGAGCCCTGGGATCAATAACCAGAGCCCAGAGATCAATAATCAGAGCCCTGGGATCAATAACCAGAGCCCTGGGATCAATAATCAGAGCCCTGGGATCAATAACCAGAGCCCCGGGATCAATAACCAGAGCCCAGAGATCAATAACCAGAGCCCTGGGATCAATAATCAGAGCCCAGAGATCAATAATCAGAGCCCAGAGATCAATAATCAGAGCCCCGGGATCAATAACCAGAGCCCAGAGATCAATAACCAGAGCCCCGGGATCAATAACCAGAGCCCTGGGATCAATAACCAGAGCCCCGGGATCAATAACCAGAGCCCAGAGATCAATAACCAGAGCCCCGGGATCAATAACCAGAGCCCAGAGATCAATAACCAGAGCCCCGGGAATCAATAATCAGAGCCCAGAGATCAATAATTAGACCCTGGGGATCAATAACCAGAGCCCAGAGATCAATAATCAGAACTCTAAGATCAATAATCAGAGCCCAGAGACCAATCAGAGCCCCGGGATCAATAATCGGAGCCCCAGGATCAATAATTGGAGCCCTGGGATCAATAATCGGAGCCCTGGGATCAATAATCGGAGCCATGGGGATCAATCAGAGCCCTGAGATCAATAATCGGAGCCGTGGGGATCAATAATCGGAGCTGTGGGGATCAATCAGAGCCCCGGGGATCAATAATCGGAGCCCCATAGGTCAATCAGAGCCCCAGGGATCAATAATCGGAGCCCCATAGGTCAATCAGAGCCCCGGGGATCAATAATCGGAGCCCCATAGGTCAATCAGAGCCCCGGGGATCAATAATCGGAGCCCCATAGGTCAATCAGAGCCCCAGGGATCAATAATCGGAGCCCCATAGGTCAATCAGAGCCCCGGGGATCAATAATCGGAGCCCCATAGGTCAATCAGAGCCCCGGGGATCAATAATCGGAGCCCCATAGGTCAATCAGAGCCCCGGGGATCAATAATCGGAGCCCCATAGGTCAATCAGAGCCCCGGGGATCAATAATCGGAGCCCCATAGGTCAATCAGAGCCCCGGGGATCAATAATCGGAGCCGTGGGGATCAATAATCGGAGCCGTGGGGATCAATAATCACAGCCCAGGGGATCAATAATCAGAGCCCCATAGGTCAATCAGAGCCCCGGGGATCAATAATTACACCCCAAGGATCAATAATTAGACCTCAATAATTAGGGCTCTTGGTGGCCACTGAGGGCTCTTAGTGGCCAAAGGGGCTCTTGGTGGCCAGAGGGACTCTTGGTGGCCCAGATGGGACTCTTGGTAGCCCTGGGGAGGCTCTTAGTGGCCAGAGGGGCTCTTGGTAGCCCAGATGGGGCTCTTATGGCCAAAGGGGCTCTTAGTGGTCAGATGGGGCTCTTGGTAGCCCACTGGGGGCTCTTGGTAGCCCATTGGGACTCTTAGTGGCCAGAGGGGCTCTTGGTACCCCACTGGGGGCTGTTGTTGGCCAGAGGGGCTCTTGGTAGCCCGTGGGGGTCTCTCAGTGGCCCGCGGGGGTCTCTCGGTAGCCCATTGGGTCTCCCGGTAGCCCTGGGGGGTCTCTCGGTAGCCTGCGGGGGTCTCTTGGTGGCCAAAGGAACTCTCAGTAGCCCATGGGGGGCTGTTGTTGGCCAGAGGGGCTGTCGGTAGCCCTGGGGGGTCTCTCGGTGGCCCGGGGGGGTCTCCCGGTAGCCCGTGGGGGCCTCTCGGTGGCCCATTGGGCCTCTCGGTAGCCCAGATGGGGCTCTTGTTGGCCAGAGGGACTCTCGGTAGCCCGTGGGGTTCTCCCAGTGGCCCATTGGGCCTCTCGGTGGCCCATTGGGTCTCTTGGTAGCCCGTTGGTGCTCTCAGTGGCCAGAGGGACTCTTGGTAGCCCAGATGGGTCTCTCGGTAGCCCATGGGGTCTCTCAGTGGCCAAAGGACCTCTCGGTGGCCCGCGGGGGTCTCCCGGTAGCCCGTTGGGTCTCCCGGTGGCCCATGGGGGTCTCTCGGTAGCTCCTGGGGGTCTCCCGGTAGCCCTGGGGGGGTCTCCCGGTGGCCCATTGGGCCTCTCGGTAGCCCAGATGGGGCTCTTGGTGGCCAGAGGGGACTCTTGGTGGCCCATTGGGACTCTTGGTAGCCCATTGGTGCTCTCAGTGGCCAGAGGGGCTCTCGGTAGCCCACGGGGGTCTCCCCGTGGCCCATTGGGCCTCTCGGTAGCCCAGAGGGACTCTTGGTAGCCCTGGGGGGACTCTTTGTAGCCCAGATGGAACTCTTGGTAGCCCACTGGGGACTCTTGGTAGCCCAGATGGGACTCTTAGTAGCCCGATGGGACTCTTGTCAGCCAGAGGGACTCTTGGTGGCCCATTGGGACTCTTGGTAGCCCAGATGGGACTCTCGTTGGCCAGAGGGACTCTTGGTAGCCCAGATGGGACTCTTAGTAGCCCGATGGGACTCTTGTCAGCCAGAGGGACTCTTGGTGGCCCCTTGGGACTCTTGGTAGCCCAGATGGGACTCTCGTTGGCCAGAGGGACTCTTGGTAGCCCAGATGGGACTCTTAGTAGCCCGATGGGACTCTTGTCAGCCAGAGGGACTCTTGGTGGCCCCTTGGGACTCTTGGTAGCCCAGATGGGACTCTCGTTGGCCAGAGGGACTCTTGGTAGCCCAGATGGGACTCTTAGTAGCCCGATGGGACTCTTGTCGGCCAGAGGGACTCTTGGTGGCCCCTTGGGACTCTTGGTAGCCCAGATGGGTCTCCCGGTGGCCCGTTGGCACTCACGTAGATGCTGGGCGTGGGGGGGCTGAGCTTCTCCCGCGGCAGCCGCTCCTCTGCGTCGATTCGCGGTTTCACCGACTGCGACGGCGATAAATACGACTCCCGGAAGGGCCCCGAGAGCCGCACCTGCCTGGGGGGGGGGGGGGAACAGTGAAACGGGGGCCCCCGAGCACCCCAAAAACACCCCAAAAACACCCCAAAAACCGGAGGGGGGGGCACTCAAACGGGGACCCCCGGAGCACCCCAAAAACACCCAGAGGCACCCCCTAAACCGGAGGGGGGGGCACTGAAACGGGGACCCCCGAGCACCCCAAAAACACACAGAGGCACCCCCAAACCTGAGGGGGGGGCAGCGAAACGGGGACGCCCCGAGCACCCCAAAAACACCCAAAAACACCCCCTAAACCTGCGGGGGGGGCAGTGAAACAGGGACCCCAAAAACAACCACAGACACCTCAAAACCCCTCCAATCCCCCCAAATCCCCCTTCAGCCCCCCCAAAACCCACTCCAATCCCCCCAAATCCCCCTTCAGCCCCTCAAAAGCCCCCCAATTCCCCCCCAAGCCCCCTCTAACCCACTCCAATCCCCCCCAAATCCCCTTCTGCCCCCCTAAACCCACTCCAACTCCCCCAAATCCCCTTCTGCCCCCCCAAACCCACTCCAACTCCCCCAAATCTCCCTTCTGCCCCCCCCAAACCCCACTGACTCCCCCCCAAACCCCCCCCAATTCCCCTCTAATGCCCTCCAATCCCCCCCAAATCCCCCTTCAGCCCCCCAAACCCCACCAATTCCCCCCCAGACCCCCTTTAATGCCCCCCAAACCCCACCGATTCCCCCCCAAACCCCCTCTAATGCCCTCCAATCCCCCCCAAATCCCCCTTCAGCCCCCCCAGACCCCACCGATTCCCCCCAAACCCCCTTTAATGCCCTCCAACCCCCCCAAATCCCCCTTCAGCCCCCCCACCCCCCCCAATTCCCCCCAAACCCCCTTTAATGCCTTCCAAACCCCACCAATTCCCCCCCAAACCCCCTCTAACGCCCTCCAACCCCCCCAAATCCCCCTTCAGCCCCCCCAAACCCCACCGATTCCCCCCCAAATCCCCTTTAATGCCTTCCAAACCCCTCCAATTCTCCCCCAAACCCCCTCTAAAGCCCTCCAACCCCCCCAAATCCCCCTTCAGCCCCCCCAAACCCCCTCTAATGCCTTCCAATCCCCCCAAATCCCCCTTCAGCCCCCCCAAACCCCTCCAATTCCCCCCCAAACCCCCCTCTAACGCCCTCCAACCCCCCCAATCCCCCTTCAGCCCCCCAAACCCACTCCAATCCCCCCAAATCCCCCTTCAGCCCCCCAAACCCCCCCTAATTCCCCTCTAACGCCCTCCAAATCCCCCTTCAGCCCCCCCCAAACCCCCCCAATTCCCCCCAAACCCCCTCTACACCCACTCCAACCCCCCAAATCCCCCTTCAGCCCCCCTAAACCCACTCTAACTCCCCCAAATCTCCCTTCTGCCCCCCCCAAACCCCCCCAATTCCCCTCTAATGCCCTCCAACCCCCCCAAATCCCCCTTCAGCCCTCCCCGACCCCCCTCTACACCCACTCCAATCCCCCCAAATCCCCCTTCAGCCCCCCTAAACCCACTCTAACTCCCCCAAATCTCCCTTCTGCCCCCCCCAAGCCCCCCTAATTCCCCTCTAACGCCCTCCAACCCCCCCAAATCCCCCTTCAGCCCCCCCCGACCCCCCTCTACACCCACTCCAATCCCCCCAAATCCCCCTTCAGCCCCCCTAAACCCACTCCAACTCCCCCAAATCTCCCTTCTGCCCCCCCCAAACCCCCCTAATTCCCCTCTAACGCCCTCCAACCCCCCCCAAATCCCCCCAATCCCCCCCCAAACCCCACTCCAAGCCCCCCCCCCCACCCCCATCAGCACTGACTTGCTGGCGCGGACGACCTCGGCGGCGCTGTGGCGGATGGTGAGTTGGGCCAAGGGGAGCCCTCGGGGTTCCTCCAGTTCGGAAGCGACGAAGGGGTCTCCCCCTCCTCCGGCGGCAGCGCCCCCCCCTCCGGCAGCCCCCGTCGTTCCGCTTTCCACTTTGATAAGGCGGATCTTCAGCTCTTTCGGGGGACCTTCGCCGAGCGATCGCAGCTTCAAGAGATCGGCCGAGCTGACCAAAGTCGGAGGAGGTGGAGGAGGTTGGGGGGTCCCGGATGGATTTGGGGGTCCCCCTCCTTTCGTTTCAAGTCGAAAAGGTTCTCCTTTGTCTTGAACTTCAGCGCTTTGTAAATCCAAAGTAGCCAAAACGGGGCGTTGGCGTTCTTTCCGTTGGGGGCGTCGGCGCGGGGGGGCGCGGCGAAGGTCGCGGTGACGGGGGGGGGGGTCTTCGGTAACGGCGCCCCCCTAATTTAGGGGGGTCGGCGGAAAGGGGAAGGGTCGGAGGAGACGGAGGGGGCGGCGGGGGGCGCCCCGCTTGCTCGGCTAAGGTCTCGCAGGCTCGGCTGATCTCCTCCAACGCCTCCGATTCCGTCCGGGATGAAGGAAGAGAAAGCGGGGGGGTTCCCTCATCCTGATAGATTTTTGGGGGGCCACAGGAGGAAGGGGTTGGGGGCGCCCAGCCGGGCGTTGAGGTAGCGAGTTGGGGGGCGGCTGGAGGAGACGGTGGTGTTTTAGGGGGGCCGTTAAGTTTCGCCCCTCCGTTTTTTTTCCCTTCGAAAGAAGCGAAGAAAGATTCGTCGCGTTTTCCGAAGGGATAAAGGCGGGGGGGGTCCGGGGGGGGATCCGGCCCTGGGGGGACCCCAAAAGGAGGAGCTTTAGGGCGGGCGAGAGGTGGGGGGCTGGGAAGGAGGGGGGGGACGGGTGGAGGAGGAGGAGGAGGAGGAGGAGGAGGGGGAGGTGGAGGAGGAGGGGGGGGTGTTGGGGGAGGAGGAGGGGGGGCCGGGATGGTGACCCCCCCTTCGTCCTCTTCCTGCCGGATGGATTCATCCAACATTTTCATGATATTGGCTAAACCGTCCGGTAAAATCTTAGCGAATTCGGGGGGTTCCTCGAATTGATCGTCTAAAGGGGGAGCCCCGAAATCGAAAAGGCGTCGGGGAACCCCCGGAGAGGAAGAAGAAGAAGAAGGGGGGGGGGGAAGAGGTTGCTCGGAAAGGGGGGCGCTCTTTGGATAGGCGACCCCCGAAGAATTTGGGGGGCTGAGAGGAGGAGGAGGAGGAGGAGGAGGGGGGGGGGGAAGAAGAGGAAGGAGAGGTTCCTGAGGTATCGGGGGGACCCTCCGGGGGTGGGAGGGGCGGTGGGTGAGGGGGGGTCCCCAGCCAGAAATTTGGGGGGGGCGGTCGGCGAGAAGGGGGTTCGTTTTCCTCTTCTTGTTTGGAGGAATAAGAGCAGCGGAAAGGAGGAGTTTGGGGGGACGGAGGGGGACCCCCCTCAAAAGGAGTTTGGGTCCCCCCCGCAGTGCTGGTGGTGCTGTTGGGATCCGGGAAAGATATTGGGGATCCCCCTCTTAAAGAAGGATCGTTATCCCCCCCCCCAGTTTTGGGTGGTCCCCCAAAAAGGATCTCCTCCAAAGGGTCGCCCCCCCCCGCCTCTTTCAGCCAAGGAAGGGGGGGGTGGGGGGTTTGGGGGGGGCAACAGGGGAGCCCCCCCCCCACCGCCGCCGGCGGCTCCGCAGCTTGGAAGCGGTCGGGAACCTGTTTGGGGGGGGAAAAGGGGGGGCACTAATGAGGTCCCCCATATCCCTGCGCACCCCCACATCCCTGTGCACCCCCATTATCCCCTCCTCACCCCCATATCCCCCCATTATCCCCCTCCTCACCCCCATATCCCCCATTATCCCCCTCCTCACCCCCATATCCCCCCATTATCCCCTCCTCACCCCCACATCCCCCCCATTATCCCCCTCCTCACCCCAATATCCCCCCATTATCCCCCTCCTCACCCCATATCCCCCCATTATCCCCCTCCTCACCCCCATATCCCCCCATTATCCCCTTCACCCCCATATCCCCCCATTATCCCCCTCCTCACCCCCACATCCCCCCATTATCCCCCTCCTCACCCCATATCCCCATTATCCCCCTCCTCACCCCCATATCCCCCTCCTCACCCCCATATCCCCCCATTATCCCCTCCTCACCCCCACATCCCCCCATTATCCCCCTCCTCACCCCCATATCCCCCCCATTATCCCCCTCCTCACTCCCATATCCCCCCCATTATCCCCTCCTCACCCCCATATCCCCCCATTATCCCCCTCCTCACCCCAATATCCCCCATTATCCCCCTCCTCACCCCCACATCCCCCATTATCCCCCTCCTCACCCCCACATCCCCCCATTATCCCCCTCTTCACCCCCATATCCCCCCATTATCCCCTCCTCACCCCCATATCCCCCCATTATCCCCCTCCTCACCCCCACATCCCCCCATTATCCCCCTCCTCACCCCCATATCCCCCCATATCCCCCTCCTCACCCCCATATCCCCCCATTATCCCCCTCCTCACCCCCATATCCCCCCATTATCCCCCTCCTCACCCCCATATCCCCCCCATTATCCCCTCCTCACCCCCATATCCCCCCCATTATCCTCTCCTCACCCCCATATCCCCCATTATCCCCCTCCTCACCCCCATATCCCCCCATTATCCCCCTCCTCACCCCCATATCCCCCCCATTATCCCCCTCCTCACCCCCATATCCCCCCCATTATCCCCTCCTCACCCCCATATCCCCCCATTATCCCCCTCCTCACCCCCACATCCCCCCATTATCCCCTCCTCACCCCCATATCCCCCCATTATCCCCCTCCTCACCCCCACATCCCCCCATTATCCCCTCCTCACCCCCATATCCCCCCCATTATCCCCCTCCTCACCCCCATATCCCCCCATTATCCCCTCCTCACCCCATATCCCCCATTATCCCCTCCTCACCCCAATATCCCCCCATTATCCCCTCCCCACCCCCATATCCCCCCCATTATCCCCCCTCCTCACCCCCATATCCCCCCATTACTCCCCTCCTCACCCCCATATCCCCATTATCCCCCTCCTCACCCCCATATCCCCCCCATTATCCCCTCCTCACCCCAATATCCCCCCATTATCCCCTCCCCACCCCCATATCCCCCCCATTATCCCCCCTCCTCACCCCCATATCCCCCCATTACTCCCCTCCTCACCCCCATATCCCCATTATCCCCCTCCTCACCCCCATATCCCCCCCATTATCCCCTCCTCACCCCCATATCCCCCCATTATCCCCCTCCTCACCCCCATATCCCCCCCATTATCCCCCTCCTCACCCCCATATCCCCCTCCTCACCCCCATATCCCCCCCCCATCATTTTGTATCCCCCATTTCCCCTCTTCCATTGCCCCCCCCCCCCCAAACTCACGTTTCGGGGTCCGTCCCCCCCCCGGGGCAGGGTGCTGGTGTTGGGGGGCCGGGGGGGGGCCGCGGGGGGCGTAAGGCACGCAGGCGATGGGTGCTGGTGTCAGGCTTTGGGGGGCGGGGGGGGGGCGCCCGGCCGGCTCTGCTCTCCCTAAGGGCACTTCCGAGGGGGCCGGGACCAGGGCCGGGGGGGGCCGGGGGCCGAGGAGGGGGCGGCGGGGGGGCCCCAAAACTTGGGGGGGGAGCGGGAGGGGGGAAAGGAGACACCCCCAGACTTCGCTGCTCCTGGAGGGGAGAGAGAGAGAGAGAGGAGAGTTGGAGAAGTGGTGGGGGGAGAGGGGGTATAAGGGATTGGGGGGGGCAATGGGGGGGACACAGACATATTGGGGGGATATGGGGGGAGTATAGAGAATGGGGGGATATGGGGGGGAGTATGGGGGGAGTATAGGGGGGATATGGGGGGGATATGGGGGGATATGGGGGGAGTATAGGGAATGAGGGGGGATATGGGGGGGATATGGGGGGATATGGGGGGACTATAGGGAATGAGGGGGGACATGGGGGGGATATGGGGGGACTATAGGGAATGAGGGGGGGCAATGGGGGGATATGGGGGGACTATAGGGAATGAGGGGGGACATGGGGGGGATATGGGGGGACTATAGGGAATGAGGGGGGATATGGGGGGATATGGGGGGACTATAGGGAATGAGGGGGGACATGGGGGGATATGGGGGGACTATAGGGAATGAGGGGGGACATGGGGAGGATATGGGGGGATATGGAGGGGACTATAGGGAATGAGGAGGGGCAATGGGGGGATGGGGGGATATGGGGGGGCTATAGGGAATGAGGGGGGACATGGGGAGGATATGGGGGGATATGGGGGGGACTATAGGGAATGAGAGGGGGCAATGGGGGGGATGGGGGGGAATATAGGGAATGAGGGGGGACATGGGGGATATGGGGGGATATGGGGGGGACTATAGGGAATGAGGAGGGGCAATGGGGGGGATGGGGGGGATATGGGGGGACTATAGGGAATGAGGGGGGACACGGGGGGGATATGGGGGAATATGGGGGGACTATAGGGAATGAGGGGGGGCAATGGGGGGGATGGGGGGGATATGGGGGGACTATAGGGAATGAGGGGGGACATGGGGGGATGGGGGGGATATGGGGGATCTATAGGGAATGAGGGGGGACATGGGGAGGATATGGGGGGATATGGGGGGGACTATAGGGAATGAGGAGGGGCAATGGGGGGGATGGGGGGGATATGGGGGGACTATAGGGAATGAGGGGGGGCAATGAGGGGGATATGGGAGGACTATAGGGAATGAGGGGGGACATGGGGGGGATATGGGGGGACTATAGGGAATGAGGGGGGACATGGGGGGATATGGGGGGGAGTATAGGGAATGAGGGGGGAATGGGGGGATTGTAGGGAATGGGGGGATATGGGGGGAAATGGGGGGATACGGGGGGATGAGGGGGGAAATGGGGGGGACTATAGGGAATGAGGGGGGACATGGGGGATATGGGGGGAATATAGGGAATGAGGGGGGAAATGGGGGGATATGGGGGGACGTGGGGGGGAGTATAGGGAATGGGGGGGCAGTGGGGGGAAACATGGGGGGATATGGGGGGAGTATGGGGGGGAGTACAGGGAATGAGGGGGAAATGGGGGGGACATGGGAGGGGAGTATAGGGAATGGGGGGGACATGGGGGATATGGGGGGAGTATTGGGAATGAGGGGGGACTTGGGGGGAGTATAGGGAATGGGGGGCAGTGGGGGGGATATAGGGAATGGGGGTGACACAGGGGGACATTGGGGGGACACGGGGGTCTGGGGGGGGTTATAGGGGACACAGGGGGACATTGGGGGGACACGGGGGTCTGGGGGGGGTTATAGGGGACACAGGGGGGACACTGGGGGGACACGGGGGGACACACGTGGGGGCCACCGGGGGTCCCCGCCCCCACCTGTCTGTCCGGGGTGGCCCCGAGGCGTCGGGGGGGGCTCCAGGGGTCCCCGGGGAGGGGGTTCCACAGCCCCTGTGGCAGCGGGAACGAGGGGGGCCCGGGGGGGGGCTGCGCCGTCACCCCCCCCTGCGAACACAGCCACCATCAGCACCCCCAGTTCCTGACCCCCCCCCCAAACCCTTTAAAGACCCCCACAATTCCTTTAATGCCCCCCCAACCCCTTTAATGCCCCCCCAGTCCCATTCTGCCCCCCCCAGGTGCCCCCCAGCCCCACTTTTTCCCCCACTCTGCCCCCCCAGACCTACTTTCTGCCCCCCCAACCCCTTTAATGCCCCCCCAGGTGCCCAACAGCCCCACTTTTTCCCCCATTCTGCCCCCCCAGATCCACTTTGTGCCCCCCCAACCCCTCTAATGCCCCCCCAGCCCCACTTTGTGCGCCCCCAACCCCTCTAATGCCCCCCCAGCCCCACTTTGTGCCCCCCCAACCCCTCTAATGCCCCCCCAGCCCCACTTTGTGCCCCCCCAACCCCTTTAATGCCCCCCCAGACCCACTTTGTGCCCCCCCAACCCCTCTAATGCCCCCCCAGCCCCACTTTGTGCCCCCCAACCCCTCTAATGCCCCCCCAGACCCACTTTGTGCCCCCCCAACCCCTCTAATGCCCCCCCCAGCCCCACTTTGTGCCCCCCCAACCCCTCTAATGCCCCCCCCGCCCCACTTTGTGCCCCCCCAACCCCTCTAATGCCCCCCCAGCCCCACTTTGTGCCCCCCCAACCCCTCTAATGCCCCCCCCAGCCCCACTTTGTGCCCCCCCAACCCCTCTAATGCCCCCCCAGCCCCACTTTGTGCCCCCCAACCCCTCTAATGCCCCCCCAGACCCACTTTGTGCCCCCCAACCCCTTTAATTCCCCCCCAGACCCACTTTGTGCCCCCCAACCCCTTTAATGCCCCCCCAGACCCACTTTGTGCCCCCCCAACCCCTCTAATTCCCCCCCAGACCCACTTTGTGCCCCCCAACCCCTCTAATGCCCCCCCAGCCCCACTTTGTGCCCCCCCAACCCCTCTAATGCCCCCCCAGCCCCACTTTGTGCCCCCCCAACCCCTTTAATGCCCCCCCAGACCCACTTTGTGCCCCCCAACCCCTTTAATGCCCCCCCAGACCCACTTTGTGCCCCCCCAACCCCTTTAATGCCCCCCCAGACCCACTTTGTGCCCCCCCAACCCCTTTAATTCCCCCCCAGACCCACTTTGTGCCCCCCCCCCAACCCCTTTAATGCCCCCCCTGACCCCCTTTGTGCCCCCCCAACCCCTTTAATGCCCCCCCAGACCCACTTTGTGCCCCCCCAACCCCTTTAATGCCCCCCCAGACCCACTTTGTGCCCCCCCAACCCCTTTAATGCCCCCCCAGACCCACTTTGTGCCCCCCCAACCCCTTTAATTCCCCCCCAGACCCACTTTGTGCCCAACCCCTTTAATTCCCCCCCAGACCCACTTTGTGCCCCCCAACCCCTTTAATTCCCCCCCAGACCCACTTTGTGCCCCCCCAACCCCTTTAATTCCCCCCCAGACCCACTTTGTGCCCCCCAACCCCTCTAATGCCCCCCCAGACCCACTTTGTGCCCCCCAACCCCTTTAATGCCCCCCCAGACCCACTTTGTGCCCCCCCAACCCCTCTAATGCCCCCCCAGCCCCACTTTGTGCCCCCCAACCCCTCTAATGCCCCCCCAGCCCCACTTTGTGCCCCCCCCACCCCTTTAATTCCCCCCCAGCCCCACTTTGTGCCCCCCCAACCCCTCTAATGCCCCCCCAGACCCATTTTGTGCCCCCCCCACCCCTCTAACGCCCCCCCCCGGTGCCCCCCCCCACCTGCTCGGGGCTGCGGCTCCTGCGCCGTTTGAGGGGGGTGGGCAGCTCGTCGGGGGGGGCGGGGGGGGGATGGGCGGGGGGCACCGGCTGCACCACGGGGGGGTCGGGGGGGGGGCGCGCCCCGCTTTAGCTGCGCCCCCCGCTTCGACGAGAAGTTCCGCTTCTGAGGGGAGGGGGGGAGAAAGGGGGGGGAAATGGGGGTGTCATAGGGGTGTCCCACCCCCATTCCAGTCTCCCCAGTCTCCCCATTCCAGTCTCCCCAGTATCCTTTGCCCCCCCATTCCCAGTCTCCCCAGTATCCTTTGCCCCCCATTCCAGCCCTCCCAGTCTCCCCAGTCCCCGCCATTCCCAGTCTCCCCACTATCCCCTGCCCCCCCATTCCAGTCTCCCCAATGTCCCCAGCCCCCCCGTCCCCCCTGCCCCCCCATTCCAGTCCCCCCAGTCCCCCCCAGTCCCCCCATTCCAGTCCCCCCAGTATCCTTTACCCCCCCATTCCAGTCTCCCCAATATCCCCTGCCCCCCCATTCCAGTCCTCCCAGTATCCTTTGCCCCCCCATTCCAGTCCCCCCAGTCTCCCCATTACAGTCTCCCCAGTATCCTTTGCCCCCCCCACTCCCAGTCTCCCCAGTATCCTTTGCCCCCCCATTCCCAGTCTCCCCAGTATCCTTTGCCCCCCATTCCAGCCCTCCCAGTCTCCCCAGTCCCCGCCATTCCCAGTCTCCCCAGTATCCCCTGCCCCCCCATTCCAGTCTCCCCAATGCCCCCAGCCCCCCCGTCCCCCCTGCCCCCCCATTCCAGTCCCCCATCCCCCCCTGCCCCCCCATCCCAGTCCCCCCATTCCAGTCTCCCCAGTGTCCCCCCGTGTCCCCCCCACTGCCCCCCATGTCCCCCCCCTCACCCCCCTGTCCCCCCACATCCCCATCACCCCCCCTGTCCCCCCCATATCCCCGTCACCCCCCTGTCCCCCTCAAATCCCCGTCACCCCAATCGTCCCCCCCACATCCTTGTCACCCCCCCTGTCCCTCCCACATCCTCGTCCCCCCCCATCCCCCCCAAATCCCCACCTCGGGGTGCAGCAGGCTCCAGACCTGCTGGAGGGGGGGCAGCGTCCTGGCCCGGGCGGGGGGCGGGGGGGCCGAGGGGTACCCCCAAAGCTGGGCCTGAAAGGAGGAACACACACACACATTGAGGGGTGTCATTAAGGCAGAGGACACCCCCAGATGTCCCCAAAAGGGGGGACACACACATTGAGGGGTGTCATTAGGGCAGAGGACACCCCCAGATGTCACCAAAGGGGGGACACACACATTGAGGGGTGTCATTAGGGCAAAGGACACCCCCAGATGTCCCCAAAGGGGGGGACACACACACATTGAGGGGTGTCATTAAGGCAGAGGACACCCCCAGATGTCCCCAAAGGGGGGGACACACACACATTGAGGGGTGTCATTAAGGCAGAGGACACCCCCAGATGTCCCCAAAGGGGGGGACACACACACATTGAGGGGTGTCATTAAGGCAGAGGACACCCCCAGATGTCCCCAAAGGGGGGGACACACACACATTGAGGGGTGTCATTAAGGCAAAGGACACCCCCAGATGTCACCAAAGGGGGGACACACACACATTGAGGGGTGTCATTAAGGCAGAGGACACCCCCAGATGTCCCCAAAGGGGGGACACACACATTGAGGGGTGTCATTAAGGCAGAGGACACCCCCAGATGTCCCCAAAGGGGGGGACACGTGTCATTAGGGCAAAGGACACCCCCAGATGTCCCCAAAGGGGGGGACACACGACACCCACGATGTCCCCATCTCCCCCCCTGTCCCCCCCGTACCTGCTGGAGGCGCCCGATGCGGGCGATGTCCCCCCCGCGGTGGCCGATGTCCCCTCGGTGGTGGCCTCGGTGGTGGCACCGTGGAGTCGGGGGGCTGTGGTAGCAGCCGGGGGGTTCCTCCAGATCGGGGGGGGCCTCGGCCAGCGGCGACGGCGGTTCCCACGGCTGCGGCTGCAGCGCCCGCACACAGCCCTGCAGCGACTCCAGCGTCCCGGGGGGGGCACGGGGGGGGGCCCTGAGGGAGGAGGGGGGGGGGGTCAGAATCAGGGGGACCCCCCCAGGGACCCCTCATAGGGACACCCCCCATAGGGACACCCTATAGGGACACCCTTCCCTGTAGGGACCCATCATATGGACACCCCCCAGGGACTCCCCCCCCCCAGTGACCCCCCCTAGAGATGCCCATAGGGACCCCCAATAGTGACTCCCCCCCATAGGGACACCCATAGGGACCCCCAATAGTGACTCCCCCCCATAGGGACACCCCCCCATAGGGACCCCCCCCCCCAGAGACACCCATAGGGACCCCCAATAGTGACTCCCCCCCATAGGGACACCCCCCATAGTGACCCCCCCCCAGAGACACCCATAGGGACCCCCAATAGTGACCCTCCCCCCCCCATAGGGACCCTCAATAGTGACCCCCTCCCATAGGGACCCCCCCTAAAGACACCCATAGGGACCCCCAATAGTGACCCCCTCCCATAGGGACACCCCCCCAGGGACCCCTCCCATAGGGACACCTCATAGGGACCCCCCCCAGGGACGCCCCCATAGTGACTCCCCCAGCGATCCCCATAGGGACACCCATAGGGACCCCCAATAGTGACCCCCCCCCATAGGGACACCCATAGGGACCCCCTCCCAGTGACCCCCATAGGGACCCCCAAAGTGAACCCTCATAGGGACCCCCGCAGGGACCCCCCCAGAGACTCCCAATGGGGACCCCCCCATAGAAACCCCCCATAGGGACCCCCAAAGGAACCCCCATAGGGACTCCCCATAGGGACCCCCTGTGGGGTTCAGACCCATAGAGACCCCCCCCCCAGAGACCCCTCTATGGGGCTCAGACCCATAGAGACCCCCCCCGGTGACTCCTGTGGGGCTCAGACCCATAGAGACCCCCCCGGTGACCCCCTGTGGGGGCTCAGACCCATAGAGACCCCCCCCCCAGAGACCCCTCTATGGGGCTCAGACCCATAGAGACCCCCCCGGTGACCCCCTGTGGGGCTCAGACCCATAGAGACCCCCCCCTAGAGACCCCCTGTGGGGGCTCAGACCCATAGAGACCCCCCCCCGGTGACCCCCTGTGGGGCTCAGACCCATAGAGACCCCCCCCAGAGACCCCCTGTGGGGGCTCAGACCCATAGAGACCCCCCCCGGTGACTCCTGTGGGGCTCAGACCCATAGAGACCCCCCCCGGTGACCCCCTGTGGGGCTCAGACCCATAGAGACCCCCCCCCAGAGACCCCCTGTGGGGGCTCAGACCCATAGAGACCCCCCCCCGGTGACCCCCTGTGGGGCTCAGACCCATAGAGACCCCCCCCAGAGACCCCCTGTGGGGGCTCAGACCCATAGAGACCCCCCCAAGAGGTCACTCAGACCCATAGAGACCCCCCCCCCCCAGCAGAAAATGGGGGGATATGGGGCAGACTTAGGGGTGGGGGTTGTGGGTATTTGGGGAGTGACTTGGGGGTCTCAGCCCCCCCAAACTTGGGGGGCAGCGCTTACCCTGGGCTGTAGTAGGACTTGTGGGGGGGTCCCCCATTGCCGCCGGGGGGGGGGCGGGAGGTGGGGGGGCAGCGGCGCCTGCCCGACGCTGGAAGAGCACCTGTGGGGCAGAGATGGGGGGGACCCCCAAGTGTGGGGCAGAGACCCCTAAGTGTGGGGCAGGGACTCCAAGAAATGGGGATCTCTCCCCCCCCCTCCGTGATATGTGGGGCAGTGGGGGGGAAGGGTGGTGGGTCCCGTGGGGCAGAGTGGGGCAATGTGTGGGGCAGTAGGGGGGGTCCCCATAGGGCAATGTGTGGGGCAATGTGTGGGGCAGGGTACATAGTGGGGGCAGCCAGGATTGGGGGGGGGCAGTTTGTGGGTCGCTGTGGGGCAGGATGTGGGTCGCTATGGGGCAGGTACCTGGTGGGGCAGGTGTGGGGCAGGATGTGAGGCGCTGTGGGGCAGTGTGGGTCACTGTGGGTCACTCTGGGGCAGTGTGTGGGTTGCTGTGGGTCGCTATGGGGCAGTGTGTGGGTCGCTGTGGGTTGCTATGGGGCAGGTACGTGTTGGGGGGCAGCCAGGCCCGGGGGGGCAGTGTGTGGGGCAGGATATGAGGTGCTGTGGGGCAGTGTGGGTCACTGTGGGTCACTGTGGGGCAGTGTGTGGGTCGCTATGGGTCGCTATGGGGCAGGTACCTGTTGGGGGGCAGCCAGGCCCGGGGGGGGCAGGATGTGTGGGGCAGGATATGAGGTGCTGTGGGGCAGTGTGGGTCACTGTGGGTCGCTATGGGGCAGTGTGTGGGTCGCTATGGGTCGCTATGGGGCAGGTACCTGTTGGGGGGCAGCCAGGCCCGGGGGGGGCAGGATGTGTGGGGCAGGATATGAGGTGCTGTGGGGCAGTGTGGGTCACTGTGGGTCGCTATGGGGCAGTGTGTGGGTCGCTATGGGTCGCTATGGGGCAGGTACCTGTTGGGGGGCAGCCAGGCCCGGGGGGGGCAGGATGTGTGGGGCAGGATATGAGGTGCTGTGGGGCAGTGTGGGTCACTGTGGGTCGCTATGGGGCAGTGTGTGGGTCGCTGTGGGTCGCTATGGGGCAGGTACGTGTTGGGGGGCAGCCAGGCCCGGGGGGGCAGTGTGTGGGGCAGGATATGAGGTGCTGTGGGGCAGTGTGGGTCACTGTGGGTCACTGTGGGGCAGTGTGTGGGTCGCTATGGGTCGCTATGGGGCAGGTACCTGTTGGGGGGCAGCCAGGCCCGGGGGGGGCAGGATGTGTGGGGCAGGATATGAGGTGCTGTGGGGCAGTGTGTGGGTCGCTATGGGGCAGTGTGTGGGTCGCTGTGGGTCGCTATGGGGCAGGTACCTGTTGGGGGGCAGCCAGGCCCGGGGGGGGCAGGCGGCCCAGGCCCCACTGCAGCTCAGGCTCCCCACGGCGAAGGGGTCCCGTCCGGCCCTGCCCCCCAACGGCTCCACCGCGCGATGCATCCAGCCCTGCCCCACGGCGGCGCCGCCCCACGGCACGTCAGACCCACGGCGACGACGCCCCACGGCGAGCTCTGACCCATAGACAGCCCTCCCTGCCCCATAGAGGCCCCTGTGCCCCATTGACACCCCTGTGCCCCATAGACAGCCCTCCCTGCCCCATAGACACCCCTCTGCCCCATAGAGGCCCCTGCACCCCATAGACAGCCCTCCCTGCCCCATAGAGGCCCCTGTGCCCCATTGACACTCCTGTGCCCCATAGAGAGCCCTTGTGCCCCATAGACACCCCTCTGCCCTATAGACAGTCCTGTGCCCCATAGACAGCCCTGTGCCCCATAGACAGTCCTCTCTGCCCCATAGACACCCTTCTGTGCCCCACAGACAGTCCTCTCTGCCCCATAGACAGCCCTGTGCCCCATAGAGGCCCCTGTGCCCCATTGACACCTCTGTGCCCCATAGACAGCCCTCTGTGCCCCATAGACAGCCCTGTGACCCATAGACAGCCCTCTCTGACCCATAGAGGCCCCTCTCTGCCCCACAGACGCCCCTTGTGACCATAGAGGCCCCTCTCTGCCCCCCAAGTAGCCCCATAACCCCCCCAAAACAGCCCCATAGACGCCCAAACTGCCCCATAGATCCCCAAACTGCCCCATAGATCCCCAAACAGCCCCATAGACCCCCAAACTGCCCCATAGACCTCCCAAACTGCCCCATAGCCCCCCCAAACTGCCCCATAGCCCCCCCAAACTGCCCCATAGACCCCCCCAAACTGCCCCACAGATGCCCAAACAGCCCCATAGACACCAAAACAGCCCCATAGCCCCCCAAAACTGCCCCACAGACGCCCAAACAGCCCCATAGACACCAAAACAGCCCCACAGACCCCCAAGTAGCCCCATAGCCCCCCCCATAGCCCCCCACTCACCAGTCTTGGGGTGCCGGACACCTGGGTCCCCCCCGGGCCCCCCCGTTAGGGGAGGGGCAGCCCCGGGGGGAGGGGTGGCTGTAGGGGGGGGGGAAGGAGGGGGGGTCCCCGCCCTCACTGCACCTGAGGGTTAAATGTGTGGGGCACACAGAGATGGTTATGGGGCAGCCGAGGTGGGGGGGTTGAGGGGGTTGGGGGGAGTCGAGGCGGTTATGGGGCAGCTGGGGGGGGGGGGTTATGGGGCAGCTGTGAGTGGTTATGGGTGATTACAGGCGGTTATAGGGCAGCTGTAGGTGGTTATGGGGCAGCTGTGGGTGGTTATGGGGCAGCTGTGGGTGGTTATAGGCGATTACAGCTGGTTATGGGGCAGCTGTGGGGGGTTATGGGGCAGCTGTGGGGGGTTATGGGGCAGCTGTGGGTCGTTATAGGCGATTACAGCTGGTTATGGGGCAGCTGTGGGTGGTTATGGGGCAGCTGTGGGGGGTTATGGGGCAGCTGTGGGGGGTTATGGGGCAGCCATGGGCCGCTATGGGGCAGCTGTGGATGGGCATGGGGCAGCCATGGGCCGCTATGGGGCAGCTGTGGGTGGTTATGGGGCAGCCGTGGGCCGCTATGGGGCAGGACCCCAATACGGAAGTGCTGGGGCGGAAGTGGGCGTGGCCTCGCGGTGACGCGCACTGCGTGGGCCCAGGTTCCCCTTCCCCCCCCCAATACACCCACGGTGTCCCGGGCTGAAGCCCCGCCCCTATCCCTCAAGCCCCGCCCCTCTCCCTCAAGCCCCGCCCCTCACCTCCGCGGCGACGCTGTCGCAGCCAATCACAGGGCGCCCCTCTCCTCGCAGCCAATCATCGTTCCCCTCCGGCTTCCGGCTCGGCCTGTGGGAACCAATGGGGACGGGCGGTCAGCGCAGGGGGCGGGGCCAGAGGAGGGGGCGGGGCCAGATGAATAGGCGGGGCCAGATGAGGGGGCGGGGCCAGAGGGGAAACCCCAGCGGAGAGCGGGAAGGGGGCGGTCCCCATTGCTGCCCCACAGCCGCCCCATAACTGCCCCATGGCTGCCCCACAACCACCTCACAGCTGCCCCATAACTGCCCCATTGCTGCCCCATAACTGCCCCACAACCACCTCACTGCTGCCCTACAGGATTGCCCCATAGATGCCCTATGGGACTGCCCCATTGCTGCCCCACTGCTGTCCCACAACCACCTCACAGCTGCCCCACACGTGTGACCCACAGCCCCACATGTGCCCCATAACTGCACACATTGTGACCCACAACCCCACACACATGACCCACAGCCCCACACATATGACCCACAGCCCCACATGTGTGACCCACAGCCCCACATGTGCCCCATAACTGCACACATGTGACCCACAGCCCCACATATATGACCCACAACCCCACACGTGTGACCCACAGCCCCACACGGGTTACCACAGCCCCACACACGTGACCCACAGCCCCACATGTGACCCATAACTGCACATATGTGACCCACAGCCCCACACGCGTGACCCACAGCCCCATATGTGATCCATAACCCCACACAGGTGACCCACAGCCCCACACGCGTGACCCACAGCCCCACATGTGCCCCATAACTGCACACGCATAACCAACAGCCCCACACACGACCCACAGCCCCACATGTGTGACCCACAGCCCCACATGTGCCCCATAACTGCATACACGTATGACCCACAGCCCCACATGTGACCCATAACTGCACACACGTGACCCACAGCCCCACACATATGACCCACAGCCCCACACGCGTGACCCACAGCCCCACACGTGCCCCATAACTGCACACGCGTGACCCACAGCCCCACATGTGCCCCATAACTGCACATGCATGACCCACAACCCCACACGCGTGACCCACAGCCCCATATGTGACCCACAGCCCCACACGCGTGACCCACAGCCCCACATGTGCCCCATAACTGCACATGTGTGACCCACAGCCCCACATGTGCCCCATAACTGCACACACGTGACCCACAGCCCCACACATGTGACCCACAGCCCCACATGTGCCCCATAACTGCACACATGTGACCCACAGCCCTACACGCGTGCCCACAGCCCCACATGTGCCCCATAACTGCACACGCGTGACCCACAGCCCCACACATGTGACCCACAGCCCCATATGTGTGACCCACAACCCCATATGTGCCCCATAACTGCACACGCGTGACCCACAGCCCCACACGCGTGACCCACAGCCCCACACGTGCCCCATAACTGCACACATATGACCCACAGCCCCACACGCGTGACCCACAGCCCCACGTGCCCCATAACTGCACACATACGACCCACACCCCCCCCCCCCCGTGCCCCCTAAGCGCACCCGCGTGCCCCCCGTGTCCCCTCACCGTCACCGTGTCCCCCCCGTGTCCCCTCACCGTCCCCACGTGGTGACACCGCGAGTCCCGGCCGCGCGTGGGCACGGACACCCCCCGCCTTCGCCCCGTGACGTTGGCGCCATCGGTGACGCCATCGCCCGGGACAGCGGGGAAAGCCCCGGGGGGAGACACGGGGACACGAGGGGACACGAGGGGACAGGAGGAACACGGGGGGACACGGGGGGACGAGGGGACATTAGGACATAGGGGACACGGGGACAAGAGGGGACACGAGGGGACACGGGGGACACGGGGGGACGAGGGGACATTAGGACATAGGGGGACACGGGGACATGAGGGGACACAGTGACGTGGGGGGACAGAAGGGGACAGTAGGATGGGGGGGACATGGGGACAAGAGGGGACAGGAGGGGACAAGAGGGACACAGAGGGATGAGGGGACATTAGGACATGGGGGACACGGGGACAAGTGGGGACACAGTGACATGGGGGGACAGAAGGGACACAGGGGGACAGAAAGGGACATTAGGACACAGGGGGACACGGGGACGGGGGGACACAGAGCGATGAGGGGACATTAGGACTCAGGGGGACATGGGGGGACAGAAGGGACATTAGGACACAGGGGGACACGGGGACAAGAGGGGACACGAGGGGACAGAAGGGACACAGAGGGATGAGGGGACATTAGGACATAAGGGACAAGTGGGGACACAGTGACATGGGGGGACAGAAGGGACACAGGGGGACAGAAGGGGACAGTAGGACACGGGGGGGACATGGGGACAAGAGGGGACACGAGGGGACAAGAGGGACATGGAGGGAATATGGGGACACAGAGGGATGAGGGGACATTAGGGCACAGGGGGACATGGGGGACAGAAGGGGACATTAGGACACAGGGGGACACGGGGATAAGTGGGGACACAGAGGGATGAGGGGACATTAGGACAGAGTGACATGGGGGGACACGGAGGGGACATGGGGTCACGGGGGGACAGAAGGGACATGGGGGTACACGGGGGACATGGGGTCATGGGGACACAGGGGGACAGAAGGGGACATTAGGACACGGGGTGACATGGGGACAAGTGGGGACACAGAGGGATGAGGGGACATTAGGACACAGTGACACGGGGGGACACAGAGGGGACATGGGGACACTGGGACATGGGGGGACAGAAGGGGACACAGAGTGATGAGGGGACATGGGGGACACACACAGAGGGATGAGGGGACACGAGGACAGAGGGACAAAGGGGGGACACGGGGGGACATGGAAGGACACATGGGGACACGAGGGTGGACATGAGGGGACATGTGGGGACACGGAGGGGACACGGAGGGACACGGAGGGGACATGGGGACACAGAGGGACACGGAGGGGACACAGAGGGACACGGAGGGGACATGGGGACACAGAGGGACACGGAGGGACACGGAGGGGACATGGGGACACAGAGGGACACGGAGGGGACACAGAGGGACACGGAGGGGACATGGGGACACAGAGGAACACGGAGGGGACACGGGGACATGGGGACACACGGAGGACACACGGAGGAAGATGGACACGCGTGAGGACTTGGGGACACGGAGGGGACATGTGGGGACATGGGGACAGGAGGAGACTGCGAGGGGTGACGGGCAGGACATGTGGGGACACGGGGACATGTGTGGGGACACGGGAAGGACACGGAGGGGACATGGGGACATGGGGACACACGGAGGGCACATGGGGACACGGACAGACATGGAGGGGACACGGGGACACACGGAGGGCGCGGATGGACACGGAGGACACTTGGGGACACGGGGACACATGGAGGACACACGGGGGCAAGGGGACACACAGGGACACATGGAGGACATGGGGACACACGGGGACACATGGAAACATGGAGACACACGGAGGGGACATGGGGACACACGGAGGGGACATGGGGACATGGAGAGACACGGAGGGGACACATGGAGGGGACACGGGGACATGGACAGACACAGAGGGGACGGAGGGGACACGGGGACACAGAGGGGACACGGAGAGACACGGAGGGGACACGGGGACATGGAGGGGACATGGGGACACACGGAGGGGACACGGAGGGGACATGGGGACACAGAGGGGACACATGGAGGGGACACATGGAGGGGACACGGGGACATGGACAGACACAGAGGGGACATGGGGACACACAGAGGGGACACGGAGGGGACATGGGGACACGTGAAAACACGGGGTGACACGTGGGGACACACAGGGGGACACCGGGAGGGGGGCGGGGGGAGATGGCACACGACACGCAACCACACGCTCCCAGTATCACCAGTAACGGCATTCCCAGTGCTCCCAGTACGACCAGTAACGGCATTCCCAGTGCTACCAGTACGACCAGTAACAGCATTCCCAGTGCTCCCAGTATCGCCAGTAACGGCATTCCCAGTGCTCCCAGTATGACCAGTAACGGCATTCCCAGTGCTCCCAGTATCACCAGTAACGGCATTCCCAGCTCCCCGGTGCTCCCAGTATGACCACTAATGGCATTCCCACCTCCCCAGTGCTCCCAGTATCACCAGTAACAGCATTCCCGGCTCCCCAGTGCTCCCAGTATGACCAGTAACGGCATTCCCGGCTCCCCAGTGCTCCCAGTATGACCAGTAACGGCATTCCCAGTGCTCCCAGTATCACCAGTAAAGGCATTCCCACCTCCCCAGTGCTCCCAGTATCGCCAGTAACAGCATTCCCAGCTCCCCAGTGCTCCCAGTATGACCAGTAACGGCATTCCCAGTGCTCCCAGTATCACCAGTAACGGCATTCCCGGCTCCCCAGTGCTCACGGCATTCCCGTCTCCCCAGTGCTCCCAGTATGACCAGTACTGGTGATCCCAGCTCCCAGTACAATCCTGAGATATGGCTTCTCCTCCCAGTACTCCCAGTACCTGCCACTCACACTCCCAGTATTCCCAGTATCACCCTTACCAGGCACCTCCAGCTCCCAGTATCCCCAGTATAGCCCTTACCAGGCACCCCCAGCTCCCAGTATCCCCAGTACAACCCTTACCTGGCACCCCCAGCTCCCAGTATCCCCAGTATAGCCCTTTCGAGGCCCCCTCAGCTCCCAGTATCCCCAGTATGACCCTTACCTGGCACCCCCAGCTCCCAGTATTCCCAGTATCACCCCTACCTTGCACCCCCAGCTCCCAGTATGACCCTTACCTGGCACCCCCAGCTCCCAGTATCCCCAGTATGACCCTTACCTGGCACCCCCAGCTCCCAGTATCCCCAGTATGACCCTTACCTGGCACCCTCAACTCCCAGTATTCCCAGTATCACCCCTACCTTGCACCCCCAGCTCCCAGTATGACCCTTACCTGGCACCCCCAGCTCCCAGTATCCCCAGTATGACCCTTACCTGGCACCCTCAGCTCCCAGTATTCCCAGTATCACCCCTACCTTGCACCCCCAGCTCCCAGTATGACCCTTACCCGGCACCCCCAGCTCCCAGTATCCCCAGTATGACCCTTACAAGGCACCCTCAGCTCCCAGTATCCCCAGTATGGCCCTTACGAGGCACCCCCAGCTCCCAGTATCCCCAGTACACCCCTTACCTGGCACCCCCCGTCTCCCAGTATCCCCAGTATAGCCCTTTCGAGGCACCCCCAGCTCCCAGTATCCCCAGTATAGCCCTTACCAGGCACCCCCAGCTCCCAGTATCCCCAGTACACCCCTTACCAGGCACCCCCAGCTCCCAGTATGACCCTTTCGAGGTACCCCCAGCTCCCAGTATCCCCAGTACACCCCTTACCAGGCACCCCCAGCTCCCAGTATAGCCCTTTCGAGGCACCCCCAGCTCCCAGTATCCCCAGTACACCCCTTACCAGGCACCCCCAGCTCCCAGTATGACCCTTGCGAGGCACCCCCAGCTCCCAGTATCCCCAGTACACCCTTTACCTGGCACCCCCGTCTCCCAGTCCCCGTCCTAGACCTCTCCCAGTGCTCCCAGTGCCCCCCCCCGCCGCCGCTCCCCGCCCCCAGTACTCCCAGTATGGGCAGGCCCTGCCCTCCCAGTTCTCCCACACCCACCTTATCAGAGCGCCGCACCCAGCCCAGCCCGGGCCACTCGGCTCTTGGGGGGGGGGGGGTGGATTTGGGGGGGTCCCCACCCCTGGGGATCCCCCAAACCAGACCTGGATGCACCCCCAAACCACAGCCTCTCACAACCCCCCTGTACAGCCCCCCCAGAACCCCCAAATCCCCCCAGAAACCCCCCCAGATTCTCCCCCAACACCCCAAATGCCTCCTTGTTACCCCAAATTCTCCAACACAAACAACCACAAACCCCCTAAATCCCCTCCCAAGGACCTCCAGACCCCCTAAATCCCCCCCTCAGGACCCCCAGACCCCCTAAATTCCCCCCCCAGGACTCCCAGACACCCCAAATTCCACTCTGACACCCCCAATTCCTCCCTTAAAACACCCCCAGGCCCCCTCTAACACCCCCAAATTCCTCCCCAGGATCCCCAACACCCCAAATGCCTCCTTGTTACCCCAAATTCTCCGCCACAACCAACCACAAACCCCCTAAATTCCCCCCCCAGGACTCCCAGACACCCCAAATTCCACTCTGGCATCCCCAATTCGTCCCTTAAAACACCACCAGGCCCCCTCTAACACCCCCAAATTCCTCCTCAGGATCCCCAACTGTACCCAATTCCCCCTCGATACCCCCAAATTCCTCCACAAACACCCCCCCAGCACCTCAAAATTCCTCCCCAGGATCCCCAACACCCCAAATGTCTCCTTGTTACCCCAAATTCTGCACACATCCACACACCCCCCGACAACCCTGGACGCCTCTGACACCCCTAAACCTTCCCCAGGACCCCCAGACACCCCAAGTTCCACCTTGACACTCCCAATTCCCCCCTTAAACAACCCCAGACACCCCAAATTTCCCCCTCCCCCAGATCCCTTGATCACCTCTAGGCCCCCCCTGACACCCCCAATTCCTCCTTAGGATCTCTGACACCCCAAATTCCACCTTGACACCCTAAATTCCCTTCCTTTGACACCATCGGACTCCCCAAATTCCACCCCTCAGGATCCACAACACCCCAAATTCCTCTTTGATGCCCCAAATTCCTCTCCCAAACACCTCCGGGCCCCCTGGACAACCCCAAAATTCACCCTGACACCCCAATTCTACCTCCTCCCCCCCAAAATTCCAGTGTTGTCCCCCCTTTTTTACCTCAGGGGAGTCAGAACCCCCCCATTTCACCTCAGTGCGGTTAAAGACCCCCCTTTTACCTCAGCTTAGGGTCATATCCCCCCCATTTTACCTCAGTTTTGTCCCTTTGTCACTTCAGGGCCCCCCTTTCCCCTCAGTACAGACTCCCCCCAAAGTTTAACAGCTTTGCACCCCCAAATTCACCTCAGGGAGGTCGGAGTACCCCATTTTACCTCAGAGGGGGTCAGGGTCCCTCTTTTAGCTCAGTGAGACCCCCCCCAATTCACCTCAGAGGGCTCAGGACGCCCCCATTTCACCTCAGGGGGGTTAAAGACCCCCCTTTTACCTCATCTTAAGGTCGTGTCCCCCCCTTTTTACCTCAGTTTTGTCCCTCTGCCACTTCAGGGCCCCCCTTTCCCCTCAGTACAGACCCCCCCCAAAGTTTAACAGCTTTGTCCCCCCTTTTTTACCTCAGGGGACTCAGAGCCCCCACATTTCACCTCAGTGGGGTTAAAGACCCCCCTTTTACCTCAGCTTAGGGTCGTGTCCCCCCCATTTTACCTCAGTTTTGTCCCTTTGTCACTTCAGGGCCCCCCTTTCCCCTCAGTACAGACCCCCCCCAAAGTTCAACAGTTTTGTCCCCCCTTTTTTACCTCAGGGGAGTCAGAGCCCCCCCTTTTACCTCACCTTAAGGTCGTGTCCCCCCCCATTTTACCTCAGTTTTGCCCCTCTGTCACTTCAGGGCTCCCCTTTTCCCCTCAGTACAGACCCCCCCCCAAAGTTTAACAGCTTTGTCCCCCCTTTTTTACCTCAGGGGAGTCAGAGCCCCCACATTTCACCTCAGTGGGGTTAAAGACCCCCCTTTTACCTCAGCTTAGGGTCATTCCCCCCCATTTTACCTCAGTTTTGCCACTTCAGGCCCCCCTTTCCCCTCAGTACAGACCCCCCCCCCAAGTTTAACAGCTTTGTCCCCCCTTTTTTTACCTCAGGGTAATCAGAACCCCCCATTTCACCTCAGTGGGGTCAAAGACCCCCCTTTTACCTCATCTTAGGGTCGTGTCCCCCCCTTTTTACCTCAGTTTTGTCCCTTTGTCACTTCAGGGCCCCCCTTTCCCCTCAGTACAGACTCCCTCCAAAGTTTAACAGCTTTGCACCCCCAAATTCACCTCAGGGAGGTCGGAGTACCCCATTTTACCTCAGAGGAGGTCAGGGTCCCTCTTTTAGCTCAGTGAGACCCCCCCCCAATTCACCTCAGAGGGCTCAGGACGCCCCCATTTCACCTCAGGGGAGTCAGAGCCCCCCCTTTTACCTCAGCTTAGGGTCATTCCCCCCCATTTTACCTCAGTTTTATCCCTCTGTCACTTCAGGGCCCCCCTTTCCCCTCAGTACAGACCCCCCCCAAAGTTTAACAGCTTTGTCCCCCCTTTTTTACCTCAGGGGAGTCAGAGCCCCCACATTTCACCTCAGTGGGGTTAAAGACCCCCCTTTTACCTCAGCTTAGGGTCATTCCCCCCCATTTTACCTCAGTTTTGTCCCTCTGTCACTTCAAGCCCCCCCTTTGCCCTCAGTACAGACCCCCCCAAACTTTAACAGCTTTGTCCCCCCTTTTTTACCTCAGGGGAGTCAGAGCCCCCCGTTTTACCTCAGCTTAGGGTCGTGTCCCCCCATTTTACCTCAGTTTTGTCCCTCTGCCACTTCAGGGCCCCCCTTTTCCCCTCAGTACAGACACACCCCCCAAAGTTTAACAGCTTTGCACCCCCAAATTCACCTCAGGGAGGTCAGAGTACCCCATTTTACCTCAGAGGGGGTCAGGGTCCCTCTTTTAGCTCAGTGAGACCCCCCCCAATTCACCTCAGAGGGCTCAGGACGCCCCCATTTCACCTCAGGGGGGTTAAAGACCCCCCTTTTACCTCAGTTTAGGGTCATTCCCCCCCATTTTACCTCAGTTTTGCCACTTCAGGCCCCCCTTTCCCCTCAGTACAGACCCCCCCCCCCAAGTTTAACAGCTTTGTCCCCCCTTTTTTTACCTCAGGGTAATCAGAACCCCCCATTTCACCTCAGTGGGGTCAAAGACCCCCCTTTTACCTCATCTTAGGGTCGTGTCCCCCCCTTTTTACCTCAGTTTTGTCCCTCTGCCACTTCAGGGCCCCCCTTTTCCCCTCAGTACAGACACACCCCCCAAAGTTTAACAGCTTTGCACCCCCAAATTCACCTCAGGGAGGTCAGAGTACCCCATTTTACCTCAGAGGGGGTCAGGGTCCCTCTTTTAGCTCAGTGAGACCCCCCCCAATTCACCTCAGAGGGCTCAGGACGCCCCCATTTCACCTCAGGGGAGTCAGAGCCCCCCCTTTTACCTCAGCTTAGGGTCATTCCCCCCCATTTTACCTCAGTTTTATCCCTCTGTCACTTCAGGGCCCCCCTTTCCCCTCAGTACAGACCCCCCCCAAAGTTTAACAGCTTTGTCCCCCCTTTTTTACCTCAGGGGAGTCAGAGCCCCCACATTTCACCTCAGTGGGGTTAAAGACCCCCCTTTTACCTCAGCTTAGGGTCATTCCCCCCCATTTTACCTCAGTTTTGTCCCTCTGTCACTTCAAGCCCCCCCTTTGCCCTCAGTACAGACCCCCCCAAACTTTAACAGCTTTGTCCCCCCTTTTTTACCTCAGGGGAGTCAGAGCCCCCCGTTTTACCTCAGCTTAGGGTCGTGTCCCCCCATTTTACCTCAGTTTTGTCCCTCTGCCACTTCAGGGCCCCCCTTTTCCCCTCAGTACAGACACACCCCCCAAAGTTTAACAGCTTTGCACCCCCAAATTCACCTCAGGGAGGTCAGAGTACCCCATTTTACCTCAGAGGGGGTCAGGGTCCCTCTTTTAGCTCAGTGAGACCCCCCCCAATTCACCTCAGAGGGCTCAGGACGCCCCCATTTCACCTCAGGGGGGTTAAAGACCCCCCTTTTACCTCAGTTTAGGGTTATTCCCCCCCATTTTACCTCAGTTTTGTCTCTCTGTCACTTCAGGGCCCCCCTTTCCCCCTCAGTACAGACTCCCCCCAAACTTTAACAGCTTTGTACCCCCTTTTTTACCTCAGGGGTGTCAGAACCCCCCATTTTACCTCAGTGGGGTTAAAGACCCCCCTTTTACCTCAGCTTAGGGTCGTGTCCCCCCCATTTTACCTCACTTTTGTCCCTCTGCCACTTCAGGGCCCCCCTTTCCCCTCAGTACAGACCCCCCCCAAAGTTTAACAGCTTTGCACCCCCAAATTCACCTCAGGGAGGTCAGAGTACCCCATTTTACCTCAGAGGGGATCAGGGTGCCTCTTTTAGCTCAGTGAGACCCCCCCCAATTCACCTCAGAGGGCTCAGGACGCCCCCATTTCACCTCAGTGGGGTTAAAGACCCCCCTTTTACCTCAGCTTAGGGTCGTGTCCCCCCCATTTTACCTCAGTTTTATCCCTCTGTCACTTCAGGGCCCCCCTTTTCCTATCAGTACAGACCCCCCCCCCAAGTTTAACAGCTTTGTCCCCCCTTTTTTACCTCAGGGGAGTCAAAACCCCCCATTTTCCCTCAATCCAGAAACCCCCCCCCAATTCACCTCAGAGGGGACAGAGCCCCCCCATTTTCCCTCAATCCAGAAACCCCCCCCCAATTCACCTCAGAGGGGACAGAGCCCCCCATTTTCCCTCAATCCAGAAACCCCCCCCCAATTCACCTCAGAGGGGACAGAGCCCCCCATTTTCCCTCAATCCAGAAACCCCCCCCCAATTCACCTCAGAGGGGACAGAGCCCCCCATTTTCCCTCAATCCAGGACCCCCCCCAATTCACCTCAGAGGGGACAGAGCCCCCATTTTACCTCAATCCAGGACCCCCCCAATTCACCTCAGAGGGGACAGAGCCCCCCATTTTCCCTCAATCCAGGACCCCCCCCAATTCACCTCAGAGGGGACAGAGCCCCCGTTTTCCCTCAATCCAGGACCCCCCCCAATTCACCTCAGAGGGGACAGAGCCCCCCATTTTCCCTCAATCCAGGACCCCCCCCAATTCACCTCAGAGGGGACAGAGCCCCCCATTTTACCTCAATCCAGGACCCCCCCCAATTCACCTCAGAGGGGACAGAGCCCCCCATTTTCCCTCAATCCAGGACCCCCCCCAATTCACCTCAGAGGGGACAGAGCCCCCCATTTTCCCTCAATCCAGGACCCCCCCCAATTCACCTCAGAGGGGACAGAGCCCCCCATTTTCCCTCAATCCAGGACCCCCCCCAATTCACCTCAGCAGGGACAGAGCCCCCCATTTTCCCTCAATCCAGGACCCCCCCCAATTCACCTCAGAGGGGACAGAGCCCCCCATTTTCCCTCAATCCAGGACCCCCCCCAATTCACCTCAGAGGGGACAGAGCCCCCCATTTTCCCTCAATCCAGGACCCCCCCCAATTCACCTCAGCAGGGACAGAGCCCCCCATTTTCCCTCAATGCAGGACCCCCCCAATTCACCTCAGAGGGGAGAGAGACCCCCATTTTACCTCAGCTCAGGACTACCCCCTCAATTCACCTCATGGGGTTCCGAATGTGACATGGGGGGGGCCCCCAACCCCCCCCTTAACATCACTTTAGGGGGGCCCAGAGCCCCCCCCCATGCCCCCACCCCCCCAAACACTCCTGGGGGGAGGGGTGTCAAGGTCCCCCCTTTCCACCTTCCCTTCCCCCTCCATCAATACACTCCAGCTCTGCCCCCCCCTTTAACATCATATCAGGACCCCCCCATTTCGCTTCATGGGGGTCAGAGCACCCCCCCAATTCACCTTAGGGGAGTCAAAGCCCCCCCACCATTTCACCTTGGGGGGGGTCAGAACCCCCCCATTTCACCTTATGGGGGATCAGCCCCCCCCATTTCACCATAGAGGGGGGGTCAGAACCCCCCCTACTTCACCTTATGGGAGGATCAGGACCCCCTCATTTCACCTAAGGAAGGATCAGTCCCCCCATTTCACCTTAGGGGGGGTCAGAACCCCCTCCCACTTCACCTCAGGAGGGATCAACCCCCCATTTCACCTTATGGGAGGATCAGGACCCCCCATTTCACCTTAGAGGGGGTCAGAACCCCCTCAGTTTCACCTTATGGGAGGATCAGGACCCCCCATTTCACCTTAGAGGGGGTCAGAACCCCCCCAATTTCACCTTATGGGAGGATTAGGCTCCCCCATTTCACCTCAGGGGGGGTCAGAACCCCCCATTTCACCTTAGGGGGGGATAAGGCCCCCCCATTTCACCTTAGGGGGGGTCAGAACCTCCCATTTCACCTCAGGGGGGGTCACAACCCCCCCAATTTCACCTTAGGGGAGGATCAGGCCCCCCCATTTCACCTCAAGGGGGGGTCAGAATCCCCCATTTCACCTTAGGGGGGTCAGAATCCACTCCCATTTCACCTCAGGTGGGATCAGCCCCCCCATTTCATCTTAGGGGGGTCAGAATCCCCCCCAATTTCACCTTATGGGAGGATCAGCCCCCCCCCATTTCACCTTAGAGGGGGTCAGAACCCCCCCCATTTCACCTTAGAAGGGGTCAGAACCCCCCCAATTTCACCTTATGGGAGGATTAGCCCCCCCCCATTTCACCTTATGGTGGATCAGGCGCCCCCATTTCACCTTAGGGGGGATCAACCCCCCCCATTACACCTTATGGGGGATCAGCGCCCCCCATTTCACCTCAGGGGAGGTCAGAACCCCCCATTTCACCTTAGAGGGGGTCAGAACCCCCCCAATTTCACCTTATGGGGGGTCAGAACACCCCCCTATTTCACCTTATGGGGGATGAGCCCCCCCATTTCACCTTAGAGGGGGTCAGAACCCCCCCAGTTTCACCTTATGGGAGTATGAGGCCCCCCCCATTTCACCTTATGGCGGATCAGCCCCCCCCATTTCACCTCAGAGGGGATCAGAACACCCCCAATTTCACCTTAGAGGAGGATTAGGCCCCCCCATTTCACCTTATGGAGGATCAGGCCCCCTCATTTCACCTTAGGGGGGGTCAGAACCCCCCCCATTTCACCTTAGGGGAGGATTAGGCCCCCCCCATTTCACCTTAGGGGGGATCAGCCCCCCCCATTTCACCTTAGGGGGGATCAGAACCCCCTCCCATTTCACCTCAGGAGGGATCAACCCCCCACCATTACACCTTATGTGGGATCACCCCCCCCCATTTCACCTCAGGGGGGGATCAGCCCCCCCCATTTCACCTTAGGGGGGGGTCAGGGCCCCTTCTCTCTCACCACACCGCCCCCCCCCCTCCCCGCAATCACTCCCTGGGGGGGGCCAATGCCCCCCTCCCCCCGACTCTCCCCCCGCCCCCCGTGCTGATCTCTCCCTGCCCGCCCCCCCCTCCTCTCTCCGGTACCTGGGCGGGCGGGGGGGGCGGGGGGGGGGGGGGGCGGCGGGGCCCGGCCCGGCCCCGGCTCTGGCGGCTGCGCTGCCTCTCGGCCTCCGCTCAAACAAAGGACCCAGCGCCGCGCGCCCCGCCCGCCCCGTGCCCCGCCCCGCCCCCCCTCTGACCACGCCCCCTACAGCCCCGCCCCGCCAATCGCGGCACCGCCCCGCTCACCGGGACACGCCCCCCTCCCTTTTATGGACAGGAGAGTCTCCTGGAAGCCACGCCCCCTTCCAGCGAGGAATAAACCGGCCCTTTAGCCAGCCACGCCCCTTCCGGTGATTGACAGGCGCGTCGCGCTTAAGCCACGCCCCCCTTCCATTTATGGAGACGTCCGTCTCCAGGAAGCCGCGCCCCCGTGTTGCTTGACACGTGCGTCACGCGCAAGCCACGCCCTCTTTCCTTTTATGGCTACTCAGGGCGCACGCGGGCCGCGCCCCCTTCTTTTATGGATACGTCGGCCACGCCCCCTCCGCTGATGGACGCGCGCGTCACACCGAGGCCACGCCCCCTCCCATTTATGGAGACGTCCGTCTCGCGTAGGCCACGCCCCCTCCTGTTGATTGTCAAGCGCCAACCACGCCCCTCCCTTTTATGGAGACGCCGGATCGCGTAAGCCACGCCCCTTCCGCCGGTGCGTCGCGCAGAGGCCACGCCCATCGCTTTTATAGACAACTGCTGAGGCCACGCCTCCAGCGCGTGGCCACGCCCCCTTCCTGGGTAAGGCTCAATCCGGGGGGGGACTGGGATCATACAGGGAGGCACTGGGAGGTACTGGGAGGTACTGGATGGGACTGGGAGGCACTGGGATGGAACTGGGAGGCACTGGATGAGACTGGGAGGCACTGGGATGGGACTGGGAGGCACTGGGATGGAACTAGGACGTACTGGGATGGAACTAGGATGTACTGGATGGGACTGGGATGCACCGGGATGGAACTGGGAGGCACTGGGATGACACTGGAAGGCACTGGGATGGAACTGGGATGTACTGGATGACACTGGGAGGCACTGGGATGACACTGGGAGGCACCGGATGGGACTGGGAGGCACTGGGATGGAACTGGGAGGCACTGGATGGGACTGGGGGGCACTGGGATGACACTGGAAGGCACTGGGATGGGACTAGGACGTACTGGATGGGACTGGGAGGCACTGGGATGGAACTGGGAGGCACTGGGATGGAACTGGGAGGCACTGGGATGACACTGGGAGGCACTGGATGGGACTGGGAGGCACTGGGATGACACTGGGAGGCACTGGATGGGACTGGGAGGCACTGGATGGGACTGGGAGGCACTGGGATGGAACTGGGAGGCACTGGATGGGACTGGGAGGCACTGGGATGACACTGGAAGGCACTGGGATGGAACTGGGATGTACTGGATGGGACTGGGATGCACTGGGTGGCACTGGGAGGCACTGGATGGGACTGGGAGGCACTGGGATGGAACTAGGATGTACTGGATGGGACTGGGAAGCACTGGGATGACACTGGGAGGCACTGGGATGGAACTGGGAGGCACTGGGATGACACTGGGAGGCACTGGATGGGACTGGGAGGCACTGGATGGGACTGGGAGGCACTGGGATGGGACTGGGAGGCACTGGGATGGGACTGGGAGGCACTGGGATGACACTGGGAGGCACTGGGATGGGACTGGGAGGCACTGGGATGACACTGGGAGGCACTGGGATGGAACTGGGATGTACTGGATGGGACTGGGATGCACTGGGTGGCACTGGGGTGCACTGGGAGGCACTGGGATGACACTGGGATGGAACTGGGATGCACTGTGTGCGACTGGGAGGCACTGGGATGGCACTGGGAGGCACTGGGATGACACTGGGAGGTACTGGATGGGACTGGGAGGCACTGGGATGGCACTGGGAGGCACTTGGAGGCACTGGGATGGAACTGGATGGGACTGAGGGGCACTGGGAGGCACTGGGATGGCACTGGGAGGCACTGGGATGGCACTGGGAGGCACTGGGATGGAACTGGATGGGACTGGGGTGCACTGGGAGGCACTGGGATGATACTGGGAGGCACTGGGATGATACTGGGAGGCACTGGGAATGGTCCCGAACACGCAAATGAGTTTTTTAACCCTCAAATTAAAGGTTTGGCTCCAAAAAATGGTGCTTTGAGCCCCAAAAATGGGGATTTGGTCCATAAAAAACAGGATTTGAGCCCCAAAAAATGGGAATTTGGCCCCAGAATGGGAGTTTGGGACCTAAAAATGAGGATTTGGGGCTAAAAATGGGGGGAGTTTACCCTAAAAATGGGGGTTTGTTTCCTAAAAATAGGGAAAAGGCGGATAATGTCCCAAAATGTGCATTTTTGGCCCTAAAAATGGGGTATTTGAGGCAAAAATGGGGATTTGGGCGACGAAATGGGGCTTTGAGGCGTTAAAAACAGCGCTTTTGCCTTTAAACCCCTCCAAAATGCCCCTAAAAAGCAGCTTTTTGCCCCAAAACTCTCCAGAGAGCGGAAGATGGGGTCGCGCCCCCAAAAATGACCATTTGGACCCCAAAAAAGGAGGCTCTGAGGGTTCCTGTTGCCATGGCAACGGCCTCAGCATCCTTTGTCGCCATGGCAACGCCCCTTGTTGCTATGGCTATGCCCCCATAGCATCACTTGTTGCCATGGCAACGCCCCCATAGCATCCTTGTCGCCGTGGCCACGCCCCTTATTGCCATGGCAACGCCCCCATAGCATCCTTGTCGCCGTGGCCACGCCCCTTATTGCCATGGCAACGCCCCCATAGCATCCTTGTCGCCGTGGCCACGCCCCTTATTGCCATGGCAACGCCCCCATAGCATCCTTGTCGCCGTGGCCACGCCCCTTATTGCCATGGCAATGCCCCCATAGCATCCTTTGTCGCCATGGCAACGCCCCCTTGCCGCCATGGCAACGCCCCCCCCCCCGTAGCATCCCTTGTCGCCATGGCAACGGGCACAGCCGGATGCGCAGGACGCTTCTCTAATCACAGACAGGAAGTGCGGTCAAGCCCCGCCCCATGGCAACCGGAAGTCCCGCCCCTCCCCGCAGCATCACACAGGAAGTCCCGCCTCTTCCCTGACCAGGGGAGTCCTGGGCATCACTTCCGGCTCCCACACGGGAAGTCCTCCTCATCACTTCCTCTCCACGCAGGAAGTCCTTGGCATCACTTCCTGTTCAATCAGGAAGCCTGAAGAAGTACTTCCGGTCCACGCAGGAAGCGTTGGGAGAGACTTCGCCTCCAAGCAGGAAGTTCTGGGTATCACTTCCGCTCCAAAAAGGAAGTCCTGGGAAGCACTTCCGCTCCAAACAGGAAGTCCGAGGCATCACTTCCGCTCCAAACAGGAAGAGCTCTCTCCAGGCTCTCCAAACAGGAAGTCCCGCCTCTTCCGGCTCACACAGGAAGTTCCACATCACCACGCCCTCCACGACCGGAAGTCCTCATAGGCAGTGTGACGTCACTTCCGGTTTGGCAGTGACCACGTGGCTGCAAAGAGACCCCCCCCCCCGCCCCCCCCCCCTCAAACCCCAAAAAGGGGATTTGAGCCCCAAAAATGTGGGGGTTGAGCCCCAAAAGCGAAACCTGAGACCCCAAAACTGCGGAATTTGGCCCTAAAATATGGATTCAATCCCTAAAAATGGGATTTGGACCCCAAAAATTGGGATTTGAACCCAAAAATTGGGTTCAATTTCAGGGGTCGAGGGTCTAAAAAGGGGAATTTCAGCCCCAAACGCAAAGATTTATTCCCCAGAAATGGAGATTTTGGCCTTAAATGCAGCGATTTGGGGACCAAAAGCAGAATTTGGGGCCAAAAATGCAGATTCGAGGCAAAAAATTGGGAAATTGCTTTAAAAAATGAGAATTTGAGGCCAAAATTTGGGAATTTTCGCCCTGAAAGTGCAGATTTGGCCCCAAAACTTGGAATATTGATCCCTAAAAATGATGTTTTGGGGGGGGGACCCCATAGTCGCCCCCGCACCCCCCCCCGGGTTAACCCCTTCCTGTCTGGCCCAGAGGAATTATTGGGGGGGGGCACTATTTGGGGGTCATTTCCCTCTTTTTTGGGGGTTGGTGGGAACCGAGGGGGGGTCCCAGGTTTAGGGGGGGTCCCCCCTTTTTATACTTTGTAGTAATTTGGGGGGGCAGTGGGGGGGGGCAGATCCCGGAGAGGACAGGGGGGGCCAAGGGGGGGGTGTCCCCTCCCTCGGGGGGTTTTGGGGGTGCGTCGTGGGGGGCGATATCGCCACCATAATGCCCCCCCCAAGCCGAGAAGGGTTAAAAGTGCTGCTGTCCCCCCCCCCGCACCCCCAAATACCCACCGGGATCCTCCGGGGGGGGAAAAATCGGGGGGGGGGACACTCGTCTGATTGGCGGCAGCGGCTGAGAGAGGGAAAAAAGGGGCTGAGCCCCCCCAAAATATCACCCAAAGACCCCCCAAAAAAAAAGGGGAACCCCCCCAAAAAAAAGAGGGACCCTCCAAAAAAAGGGGGACCCCACAGCCCCCCCCTCCCACCCATAAAGGGGACACAGAGCCCCCCCAACACCCCAAAAGGGACTTTGGTTCAAACCGCCCTAAAAAAGAATAGGGGATTTGGGGGACCCCCAACCATAAAGGGGACCCAGGACACCCCCACCCCTATAGGGGACCCCCTCTGTACCCCAAAAAGATCCCCCAACACCACCACCCCCCCCCGCCCCGTACCTGTGCCCTCTGATTCCGGCGCTGCTCCGGGTCCGGGGGGGGGGGGGGGGGAAAGGGGGACACAAGGGGAGGGGGTGAGGGGAGAGAGAACCCCAAACCCTCCAAGGGGACCCCCAATGTCCCCCATATCCCCCATATCCCCCATATCCCCCATATCCCCCATATCCCCATATCCCCCATATCCCCCATATCCCCATATCCCCATATCCCCCATATCCCCCATATCCCCATATCCCCATATCCCCCATATCCCCCATATCCCCCATATCCCCATATCCCCATATCCCCATATCCCCATATCCCCCATATCCCCCATATCCCCATATCCCCATATCCCCCATATCCCCCATATCCCCCATATCCCCATATCCCCCATATCCCCCATATCCCCATATCCCCATATCCCCCATATCCCCCATATCCCCCATATCCCCCATATCCCCCATATCCCCCATATCCCCATATCCCCATATCCCCCATATCCCCATATCCCCCATATCCCCCATATCCCCCATATCCCCATATCCCCATATCCCCCATATCCCCCATATCCCCCATATCCCCATATCCCCCATATCCCCCATATCCCCCATATCCCCATATCCCCCATATCCCCCATATCCCCGTATCCCCGTATCCCCCATATCCCCCCATATCCCCATATCCCCATATTCCCCCATATCCCCCATATCCCCCATATCCCCCCATATCCCCATATCCCCATATCCCCATATCCCCCATATCCCCATATCCCCCATATCCCCCATATCCCCCATATCCCCCATATCCCCATATCCCCCATATCCCCATATCCCCGTATCCCCCATATCCCCCCATATCCCCATATCCCCATATTCCCCCATATCCCCCATATCCCCCATATCCCCCCATATCCCCATATCCCCATATCCCCCATATCCCCCATATCCCCCATATCCCCCATATCCCCCCATATCCCCATATCCCCATATCCCCATATCCCCATATCCCCCATATCCCCCATATCCCCCATATCCCCATATCCCCATATCCCCCATATCCCCCATATCCCCCATATCCCCCATATCCCCATATCCCCATATCCCCCATATCCCCCATATCCCCCATATCCCCCATATCCCCATATCCCCCATATCCCCATATCCCCCATATCCCCATATCCCCATATCCCCCATATCCCCCATATCCCCCATATCCCCCCATATCCCCATATCCCCATATCCCCATATCCCATATCCCGATATCCCGATATTCCCGCTTTTCCCCTCTCACGCTGTCCCACTCTCAGGGTGACCCTCATCCCATGGGTCCTACAGGCTCCGCCCTCACGGTTTTCCAACCCTTCCGGAGTCCCATCCGACGTCGCTGTGGGGGGATAATGACGTCACAACCTCCGTTGATGACATCACAACCCCTTATGACATCATAACAGTGCAACTCCCGAGCGTTTCCCCCCTCGAAACCCCCCCGTACACCCCAATAATTCCATCACCGCCCCCCAAAACCCCATTATCAGCCCCACAATGACATCACACACCCCCTTGATGACATCACACACCCCTTTGATGACATCACAACCCCTTTGATGACATCACACTCCTCTTGATGACATCACAACCCCTTATGATGTCATTATAGCGCAACTCCCAAGCGTTTCCCCCCTCGAAACCCCCCCGTACGCCCCAATAATTCCATCACCGGCCCCCCAAAACCCCTTTATTGCTCCCTATATGACATCACACACCCCTTGATGACATCACACACTCCCTTGATGACATCACAACCCCAAATGACGTCATAATAACGCAACTCCCGAGCGTTTCCCCCCTCGAAACCCCCCCGTACGCCCCAATAATTCCATCACCGCCCCCCAAAACCCCTTTATCGCCTCCACAATGACATCACACACCCCCTTGATGACATCACAACCCCTTTGATGACATCACAACCCCTCTTGATGACATCACAACCCCAAATGACATCATAACAGTGCAACTCCCGAGCGTTTCCCCCCTCCAAACCCCCCGTACGCCCCAATAATTCCATCACCGCCCCCCAAAACCCCTTTATCGCCCCCACAATGACATCACACACCCCTTTGATGACATCACACCCCCTCTTGATGACATCACAACCCCAAATGACGTCATAATAACGCAACTCCCGAGCGTTTCCCCCCTCGAAACCCCCCTGTACGCCCCAATAATTCCATCACCGCCCCCCCAAAACCCCATTATCGCCTCCTATATGACATCACACACACCATTGATGACATCACAACCCCTTTGATGACATCATACCCCCCTTGATGACATCACAACCCCAAATGACGTCATAATAGCGCAATTCCCGAGCGTTTCCCCCCTCCAAACCCCCCCGTACGCCCCAATAATTCCACCACCGCCCCCCATAAACCCCTTTATCGCTCCCTATATGACATCACACACACCCTTAATGACATCAAACACCCCTTGATGACATCACACCCCCTCTTGATGACATCACAACCCCAAATGACGTCATAATAACGCAACTCCCGAGCGTTTCCCCCCTCGAAACCCCCCTGTACGCCCCAATAATTCCATCACCGCCCCCCCAAAACCCCATTATCGCCTCCTATATGACATCACACACACCATTGATGACATCACAACCCCTTTGATGACATCACAACCCCTTTGATGACATCACACACCCTTTTGATGACATCACAACCCCAAATGACGTCATAATACCGCAACTCCCGAGCGTTTCCCCCCTCCAAACCCCCCCGTACGCCCCAATAATTCCACCCCCGCCCCCCCAAACCCCTCCTTTTTACCCCCCGTAACGACCCTCTTTCCGCCCCCCCCCGGAAGCGTCGATGACGTCATAACTCACTGATGATGTAATAATCGTGGAAGCGCCGGAATTCGTATCCCCAGAGGTTGGGGCTGAATTCCTGGAATTTGAGGGTGAAGCGGAGGTCGCGGCGGGGGCGGTCGCAGGTGAGGAGGAGGGTGGGATCGGGGGGTACACGGCAGCGCCGCGCCTGCGCCCCCCCCACCAGGTAAAGCTTATAGTACTCATAGGGGGGGGACCCCAAAATCCCCCCTTTGGGGCACAGCAAATCCAAGCGATCCCCGATTTGGGGGTACAAAGTGTAACCCCCCGACGTCAGGAACCTGCGGAGAGAGGGGGGAAAAAAAGGGGGGGGGGGAGAGGAAAAAAGGGGGGGTCAGTGGTGAAAAAGGGGGGTGGGGACCCCAAAATAGAAGGGGGAACCCCACTAAGGGAAGGGTGGAGAGGTTTAAGTGGGGGGGAGAACCCCAAAAATAGAGGGGGGAGCCCTGAAAAGGAGAGGGTGGAGACCCCTCAGGGAAGAATGGGGACCCCCGACATGGATGGGACCCCCAAAGTATGGGGGGGAACCCCTAAAAGGATAGAATGGAGCCTCCCCAGGGGAAGAATGGGGACCCCCAATAGGGTTTGGGAGCATGAAAAGGGGGGGACACCCCCAAAATATAGGGGGGAACCCCTAAAGGATAGGATGGAGCCCCCCAATAGGGATGGGACCCCCAAAATATGGGGGGGAACCCCACTAAGAGAAGGGTGGAGAGGTCTAAGTGGGGGGGAGAACCCCAAAATTAGAAGGGGGAGCCCTGAAAAGGAGAGGATGGAGACCCCTCAGGGAAGAATGGGGACCCCCAACATGGATGGGACCCCCAAAATAGGGGGGGGAACCCCTAAAGGGTTAGGATGGAGCCCCCCAATAGGGATGGGACCCCAAAATATGGGGGAGAACCCCCCTAAGAGAAGGATGGAGAGCTCTAAGTGGGGGGGAGACCCCTAAAATACGGGGAGGACCCCCTAAAAGGATAGGATGGAGCCCCCCAAAAGGGTTGGGATCATGAAAAGGGGGGGTGGGAACCCCAAAATATCCCCCTCCCCCCCCTCCCCGCCCTCTCCCCCCCTCCTCCTCCTCCTCCCCGCCCCCCCCCGGCCCCGCCCCCGCCCCCCCCCCTCCCCTGACCGGCGGTTCCCCGAGTGCCACACGATGGGTTCGAGGCTCATTCCCGCCGCTCCCAACACGGCCACGAGCAGCGCCGCGCAGCGCCCCGCCATGGCGGGAGAGCCCCGGGAGAGGGGGCGGGGCCAGCGCCAGGGGGCGGGGACACCGGCAGGGGGCGGGGACACGGGGGGAAACGGGCGTTGCCAGGGCAACGGGGGGAGCGTGGCCAGAGGGGCGCGGCAAGAGAGCAGCGTGCGTTGCTAAGGGAACGGGGGCGTGGCCAGAGGGGAGCGTGCGTTGCCAGGGCAACGGGGGCGTGGCCAGAGGGGCGCGGAAAGAGAGCAGCGTGCGTTGCTAAGGGAACGGGGGCGTGGCCAGAGGGGGGCGTGCGTTGCCAGGGCAACGGGGGCGTGGTCAGAGGGGCGCGGCAAGAGAGCAGCGTGCGTTGCTAAGGGAACGGGGGCGTGGCCAGGGAGGGGGCGTGGCTTGAGAGGGGCGGGGACATGGGGGAAGCTTGCGCTTCCATGGCAACGGGGGCGTGGCCACAGGAGCGCGGCTATACAGTAGCATGCGTTGCTATGGGAACGGGGGCGTGGCCAGGGAGGGGGCGGAGCCACAGGGGGAAGCGTGAGTTGCCAGGGCAACGGGGGCGTGGCCAGAGGGGCGCAGCAAGAGAGTAGCTTGTGTTGCTAAAGGAACGGGGGCGTGGTCAATGAGGGGGCGTGGCCACGGGGAAGCATCCGTTGCCGAGACGAGGGGCGTGATCACCAAGGGGGCGTGGCATGAGATGGGGCGTGGCCACGTGAAAACAGACGCCGTCAATCGAAAGAGGCCGCGTGCAAAGGGGGCGTGGCCACGGAGGGGGCGTGGCCAGGTGTGCCAGTCACGTGGGGCCCGACATCCTCCCCTGTTGCCATAGCAACGGCGGAAACTGGCCCCGCCCCCACGGGATGGGGGGGGCCCAGTGCTCCCAGTACCCCTCCTCCCCCCTCCCAGTCCCCTCCCAGTGCTCCCAGTATAACCAGTACCCCTCCTCCCCCCTCCCAGTCCCCTCCCAGTGCTCCCAGTACCCCTCCTCCCCCCTCCCAGTCCCCTCCCAGTGCTCCCAGTACCCCTCCTCCCCCCTCCCAGTCCCCTCCCAGTGCTCCCAGTATAACCAGTACCGACACTCCCGGTGACAACAATGACATTGTTCGGGACAATGGGGGTCGTGGGGACACCGGGACCCATTGGGGACACCCTCGGGGGGGGACACTCCGTGTCCTCATTCCCGGTGTCCCCAAAAATGTCTCAGATGTCACCGATGGCCTCAATGTCCCCATGGAGGTGACAATCGATGTCCTCATTCCCATTGTCCCCTCGGACGTCCCCGTTGTCACCCATCGTCTCGGTGTCCCCACGGAGGTGACACTCGATGTCCTCATTCCCGGTGTCCCCAAAGATGTCCCAATTGTCCCCTCCAGTCTTGGTGTCCCCATGGAGGTGACAATCGATGTCCTCATTCCCGTTGTCCCCTCGGACGTCCCCATTGTCACCCATCGTCTCGGTGTCCCCACGGTGGTGACAATCGCCCTCCTCCTTCCTGATGTCCCCATAGAGGTGACAATCGATGTCCTCATTACCATTGTCCCCAGTGATGTCCCAGTTGTCACCCACGGTCTCGGTGTCCCCATGGAGGTGACACTCAATGTCCTTAATCCCATTGTCCCCAGTGATGCCCCAGTTGTCACCTCCAGTCTCGGTGTCCCCTCGGAGATGACAATCAATGTCCTTAATCCCAGTGTCCCCTCGGATGTCCCAATTGTCACCGACGCTCTCGGGGTCCCCAAAGAGGTGACAATCGATGTCCTCAGTCCCAACGTCTCCGGTGACGTCTCAGTTGTCACCGATGCTCTCGGTGTCCCCACGGAGGTGACAATCGCTCTCCTCCTTCCCGATGTCCCCATGGAGGTGACAATCGATGTCCTCATTCCCGACGTCCCCAAAGATGTCCCAACTGTCACCAACGCTCTCAGTGTCCCCATGGAGATGACAATCGATGTCCTCAGTCCATGTCCTCATGGAGGTGACACTCCATGTCCTCATTCCCGGTGTCCCCAAAGATGTCTCAGATGTCACCGATGGTCTCAATGTCCCCATGGAGGTGACATTCCATGTCCTTAATCCCATTGTCCTCAAAGACGTCTTAGATGTCACCGACGCTCTTGGTGTCCCCATGGAGGTGACAATTGCTCTTCTCATTCCCAATGTCCCCATGGAGGTGACAATCGATGTCTTCATTCCCGGTGTCCCCATGGACGTCCCCGTTGTCACCCATCGTCTCGGTGTCCCCACGGTGGTGACAATCGATGTCCTCATTCCCAGTGTCCCCTCGGATGTCCCAATTGTCCCCTCCAGTCGCGGTGTCCCCATGGAGGTGACACTCAATGTCCTCATTCCCGGTGTCCCCAAAGATGTCTCAGATGTCACCGATGGTCTCAATGTCCCCATGGAGGTGACATTCCATGTCCTCATTCCCGGTGTCCCCAAAGATGTCTCAGATGTCACCGATGGTCTCAATGTCCCCATGGAGGTGACACTCCATGTCCTCATTCCCGGTGTCCCCAAAGATGTCTCAGATGTCACCGATGGTCTCAATGTCCCCATGGAGGTGACATTCCATGTCCTTAGTCCCATTGTCCTCAAAGACGTCTTAGATGTCACCGACGCTCTCGGTGTCCCCATGGAGGTGACACTCCATGTCCTCATTCCCGGTGTCCCCACAGTCGTCCCAATTGTCACCGACGCTCTCGGTGTCCCCACGGAGGTGACAATCGCTCTCCTCCTTCCCGATGTCTCCATGGAGGTGACAATCGATGTCCTCATTCCCGACGTCCCCAAAGATGTCCCAACTGTCACCGACGCTCTCAGTGTCCCCATGGAGATGACAATCGATGTCCTCAGTCCATGTCCTCATGGAGGTGACACTCCGTGTCCTCATTCCCGGTGTCCCCAAAGATGTCTCAGATGTCACCGATGGTCTCAATGTCCCCATGGAGGTGACATTCCATGTCCTTAATCCCATTGTCCTCAAAGACGTCTTAGATGTCACCGACGCTCTCGGTGTCCCCATGGAGGTGACAATCGATGTCCTCATTCCCGACGTCCCCAGTGATGTCCCAATTGTCCCCTCCAGTCCCGGTGTCCCCACGGAGGTGACAATCAATGTCCCCATTTGCGTTGTCCCCAAAGATGTCTCAGATGTCACCGATGGTCTCGATGTCCCCTCGGAGATGACAATCGGTGTCCTCATTCCCGACGTCCCCAGTGATGTCCCAGTTGTCACCTCCACTCTCGGTGTCCCCACGGAGGTGACAATCGCTCTTCTCATTCCCAATGCCCCCATGGAGGTGACAATTGATGTCCACATTCCTGTTGTCCCCAAAGGTGTCTTAGATGTCACCTCCAGTCTTGGTGTCCCCAAAGAGGTGACAATCCGTGTCCTCATTCCCAGTGTCCCCTCGGACGTCCCAGTTGTCACCTCCAGTCTTGGTGTCCCCAAAGAGGTGACAATCCATATCCTCATTCCCGTTGTCCCCATGGAGGTGACAATCGCTCTCCTCATTCCCGGTGTCCCCTCGGATGTCCCAATTGTCACCTCCAGTCTCGGTGTCCCCTCGGAGGTGACACTCGATGTCCTCATTCCCATTGTCCCCTCGGACGTCCCCGTTGTCACCCATCGTCTCGGTGTCCCCACGGCGGTGACAATCGCTCTCCTCCTCCCCGACGCCTCCGGTGACATCTCCGTCGTCGCCCGTCGCGACGGTGTCCCCGAAGGGGCTGTTGTCCCCCCACCACCACAGCTGCAGCCGATTGTCCCCTCCGGGCGGAGGACCGTCACCGTCACCGTCACCGTCACCGTCACCGTCACCGTCGCTGTCCCACGACGGCGATGGGAACAACCGCTGCCCCGAAGCCGTCGCCACCAGCGGCAGCGAAGGGTGAACGCTGTGACCGAAACGGGGGGACACGGGGGTTTGGGGGACCCCCACGTGCGCCCCATAGTGACCATAAGAGGAGAAAAAGGGGGTTTGGGGGGGACAGAAGGGGTTTGGGGGGAGAAAAAGGGGGTTTGGGGGGCACAGAGGAGGTTTTGGGGGGACAGGAGAGGGGTTTGGGGGGGACAGAGGGGGGTTTGGGGGACAGAGAGGGGTTTGGGGGACCCCCAAGTGCGCCCCATAGTAACCATAAGGGGGGACAAAGGGGGTTTGGGGGGGACAGAAGGGGGTTTTGGGGGGACAGAGAGGGGTTTGGGGGGGACAAAAGGGGTTTGGGGGGGACAGAAGGGATTTGGGGGGAAAAAAGGGGGTTTGGGGGGGACAGAGAGAGGTTTGGGGGGAGAAAAAGGGGGTTTGGGGGGACAGAGGAGGTTTTGGGGGGACAGGAGAGGGGTTTGGGGGGGACAGAGGGGTTTGGGGGACCCCCAAGTGAGCCCCATAGGGATTATAGGGGAGAAAAAGGGGGTTTGGGGGGGACAGAAGGAGTTTTGGGGGGACAGAGGGGGTTTGGGGGGGACAGAGGGGGTTTGGGGGGACCCCCAAGTGCGCCCCACAGGGACCATAAGGGGGGAAAAAGGGGGTTTAGGGGGGGACAGAGGGGATTTCGGGGACCCCCACGTGCGGCCCATAGTGACCATAAGGGGGACAGAGAGGGTTTGGGGGGGACAGAGGGGTTTGGGGGACCCCCAAGTGCGCCCCATAGGGACCATAAGGGGGGACAGAAGGGGTTTGGGGGGGACAGAGGGGGTTTGGGGGACCCCCAAGTGCGCCCCATAGGGACCATAAGGGGGGACAGAAGGGATTTGGGGGGGACAGAGGGGTTTGGGGGGGAAAAAGAGGGTTTTGGGGGGACAGAAGGGGTTTGGGGGGGACAGAGGGGATTTGGGGGACCCCCAAGTGCGCCCTATAGTGGCCATAAGGGGAGAAAAAGGGGGTTTGGGGGGGACAGAGGGGTTTGGGGGACCCCCACGTGCGCCCCATAGTGACCATAAGGGGGACAGAGGGGGTTTGGGGGGGACAGAGGGGTTTGGGGACCCCTAAATGCACCCCACAGGGACCATAACGGGGGACAGAGGGGGTTTTGGGGGGGACAGAGGGGTTTGGGGGGAGAAAAAGGGGGTTTGGGGGGGACAGAAGGGGTTTGGGGGGAGAAAAAGGGGGTTTGGGGGGGACAGAAGGGGTTTGGGGGGCACAGAGGAGGTTTTGGGGGGACAGGAGAGGGGTTTGGGGGGGACAGAGGGGGGTTTGGGGGGGACAGAAGGGGGTTTTGGGGGGACAGAGAGGGGTTTGGGGGGGACAGGAGGGGGTTTGGGGGGGACAGAAGGGGTTTTGGGGGACAGAGAGGGGTTTGGGGGACCCCCAAGTGCACCCCATAGTAACCATAAGGGGGGACAAAGGGGGTTTGGGGGGGACAGAAGGGGGTTTTGGGGGGACAGAGAAGGGTTTGGGGGGGACAAAAGGGGTTTGGGGGGGACAGAAGGGGTTTGGGGGGAAAAAAGGGGGTTTGGGGGGGACAGAGAAAGGTTTGGGGGGAGAAAAAGGGGGTTTGGGGGGACAGAGGAGGTTTTGGGGGGACAGGAGAGGGGTTTGGGGGGGACAGAGGGGTTTGGGGGACCCCCAAATGCGCCCCATAGGGACTATAAGGGGGGAAAAAGGGGGTTTGGGGGGGACAGAAGGGGTTTTGGGGGGACAGAGGGGGTTTGGGGGGGACAAAAGGGGTTTGGGGGGGACAGAAGGGGTTTGGGGGGAAAAAAGGGGGTTTGGGGGGACAGAGAGAGGTTTGGGGGGAGAAAAAGGGGGTTTGGGGGGACAGAGGAGGTTTTGGGGGGACAGGAGAGGGGTTTGGGGGGGACAGAGGAGTTTGGGGGACCCCCAAGTGCACCCCATAGTGACGATAAGGGGGGGAAAAAGGGGTTTTGGGGGGACAGAAGGGGTTTTGGGGGGACAGAGGGGGTTTGGGGGGGACAGAGGGGGTTTGGGGGGACCCCCAAGTGCACCCCACAGGGACCATAAGGGGGGAAAAAGGGGGTTTAGGGGGGACAGAGGGGATTTGGGGGACCCCAAGGGATTTTGGGGGGTCACAAGGGGTTTGGGGGGGGGGCCTATAGGTTTGGGGGGGGTCATAAGGGGGTTTGGGGGTGTCTTAAGGATTTGGGGGTTCGGAGAAGATTTGGGGGTTCAGAGAGGATTTGGGGGTTCAGAAGGGATTTGGGGGTTCCGAGGGGATTTGGGGGTTCCGAGGGGTTTTGGGGGTGTTTTGGGGGGGGTTGAGGGGAGGTTTTGGGGTGCAATAAGGTTTTGGGGTTCACCTGGTTCCGTTGATACAGTCGCGGAGGGCGCGGAATCGCTGCAGGGGGGGCAGTACAGGGGGGTCCCCACTTTTGGGGGTCCCCCAAACGTCCCATAGGTTGAGGAACCCCTTTGTATCACCACTCACCAAATACCGCCCTGACCTGGGGGGGGGGGGGGGGGGGTGTCAAACTTAGGGGGTGTCAGGGGGGTTTTTGGGGTTCGGGATGAAGGGTTGGAAGGTTTTGGGGTTCAGGGGAGGTTGGGGAAGGGGTCCCCTCCAAAAAAGAGGGGGTGCGGTGGGGGGGGGTCTCACGGGTCGAGGTCGAAGGTGACGCGTTGGTTGGTGCCCACGAAGCGCTCGAGGAGCATCAGGGGGGGGTCGGGGCGGCGCAGGTCCCAACAGACGATGTGGGGCGACTTGGGGGGCAGCGAGACCCATAGATCAGGGGCGGGGCCCATAGGTGGGACCCCCCTGACCCATAGAGGGGATCCTCTGACCCATAGATCTGTGCTCTGACCCATAGATTAGGGGTGGGACCCATAGATGGGACCCCCCTGACCCATAGAGGGGACCCTCTGACCCATAGATCTGTGCTCTGACCCATAGATCAGGGGCGGGGCCCATAGGTGGGACCCCCCCGACCCATAGAGGGGACCTTCTGACCCATAGATCCGTGCTCTGACCCATAGATCAGGGGCGGGGCCCATAGGTGGGACCCCCCTGACCCATAGAGGGGATCCTCTGACCCATAGATTGGTGCTCTGACCCATAGATCAGGGGCGGGATCCATAGATCGGACCCCCCTGACCCATAGAGGGGATCTTCTGACCCATAGATCCATGCTCTGACCCATAGATCAGGGGCGGGATCCATAGATCGGACCCCCCTGACCCATAGAGGGGATCTTCTGACCCATAGATCCATGCTCTGACCCATAGATCAGGGGCGGGGCCCATAGGTGGGACCTCCCTGACCCATAGAGGGGACCCTCTGACCCATAGATCCGTGCTCTGACCCATAGATTGGTACTCTGACCCATAGACCAGGGATGGGACCCATAGATGGGACTCCTCTGACCCATAGATGGTATCTTCTGACCCATAGATTGGATGCTCTGACCTATAGATTGGCTCCTCTGACCCATAGATTGGCTCCTCTGACCCATAGATTGGCTCCTCTGACCCATAGATTGGGTCCTCTGATCCATAGATTGGTGCTCAGACCCATAGAGTGGATCCTCTGACCCATAGATCAGGGGCGGGACCCTTTTAACCCCTCCCTCTCCTTAACCCCTCCCTCCCCTTAACCCCTCCCTCCCCTTTAACCCCTCCCTCTCCTTAACCCCTCCCTCCCTTTAACCCCTCCCTCCCCTTAACCCCTCCCTCCCCTTTAACCCCTCCCTCCCCTTAACCCCTCCCTCCCTTTAACCCCTCCCTCCCTTTAACCCCTCCCTCCCTTTAACCCCTCCCTCCCCTTAACCCATCCCTCCCCTTTAACCCCTCCCCCCTTTAACCCCTCCCTCCCCTTAACCCCTCCCTCCCCATTAAGCCCTCCCTCCCTTTAACCCCTCCCTCCCTTTAACCCCTCCCTCCCTTTAACCCCTCCCTCCCTTTAATCCCTCCTCCCTTTAACCCCTCCCTCCCCTTTAACCCCTCCCTCCCTTTAGCCCCTCCCTCCCCTTTAACCCCTCCCTCCCCTTAACCCCTCCCTCCCCTTTAACCCCTCCCTCCCTTTAACCCCTCCCTCCCTTTAATCCCTCCTCCCTTTAACCCCTCCCTCCCCTTTAACCCCTCCCTCCCTTTAGCCCCTCCCTCCCCTTTAACCCCTCCCTCCCCTTAACCCCTCCCTCCCCTTAACCCCTCCCTCCCCTTTAACCCCTCCCTCTCCTTAACCCCTCCCTCCCTTTAACCCCTTCCTCCCTTTAACCCCGCCCTCCCTTTAACCCCTCCCTCCCCTTAACCCCTCCCTCCCTTTAACCCCTCCCTCTCCTTAAACCCTCCCTCTCCTTAACCCCTCCCTCCCTTTAACCCCCTCCCCATTAGCCCCTCCCTCCCCTGTAGCCCCTCCCCCATTAACCCCTCCCTCCCCTTAACCCCTCCCTCCCTTTTAGCCCCTCCCCCTCATTAACCCCTCACCTTCCTCCCTCCGGCGTAGATGCGGTTTCCGTCGGGGCTGAACCGGAGGTGCGTTGGGGAGTGCCGGAGGTTCAGCCAAAGGGCGACGGCGCCGCCGCCATCGCGGAGCGGATAAAGGCCGAGGCTGCGCCCGTAGGAGCCGCACGCCAGCAGCGACCGCGTCGCCGCCAGGCACCCCACGGGGCCCCTTTGGCCCCCGCCGCGCTCTGCGGGAACGGCAGGATCGGGACCACGCCTCAAGGGGAGGACACGCCCCCTTTGGGGCAGGACACGCCCCCTTTGGGGAGGACACGCCCCCCTTTCTTCGAGCTATAGACCCCTTCTAATATGGCGGCTGTCAAGTCACGGCCCCTCTCAGGCGCTGTTCACCCTCAGGCCACGCCCACTTCGATCAGGCCACGCCCACCACGCGAGGCCACGCCCCTCACACTGAGCCATATGTGAAGTCACGCCCCCGTCTGAAGCCACACCCCCCCACTGAGCCATATGTGAAGTCACGCCCCCGTGTGAGGCCACGCCCCCTCCCGGTCCATGTCAGCACTCAAAACACGCCCCCTCCCTTCAGGACACGCCCACCCTGTGAGGCCACGCCCCCACACTGATCTATCTGTCAAGCCACGCCCCCTCCCAGATCATGCCGTTCCACAAGCAACGCCTGCTTGCTTCAGGCCACGCCCCCATGAGGCCACGCCCCTCATACGGAACCATCTGTCAAGCCATGCCCCCTCCCAAACCGTGTGATCACCGAAGCCACGCCCCCTCCCTTCAAGCCACGCCCCCTCTGTCCACCTCCTCCTTCAAACCGCATCCCCTGCCTTTAAGCCACGCCCCCTCATTCAGGCCACGCCTCCTTTCTCCCACCACATAACCCCAAGCCCCGCCCCTTTCCTTTTCCCTCCCACAAGCCACGCCCCTTCCCCACCATCTGGGCCCACCCAAGCCCCGCCCCATTCATAAGCCACGCCCATTTCCCCTAAGCCCCGCCCCTTCCCCTAACCCCCATTTTTGCACTATTGGCCCTCTCAGGCCCCGCCCCTTCCCCTAGGCCCCGCCCCCTTTTCACACACCATCTCAAGCCCCGCCCCTTCTCCTCAGACACGCCCACTCCCTTTAACCCCTCCCCTTTTACTGACCCCGCCCCCCTCCCCATTAACCCCTTCCTCACCGCACCCAAGAGCCTCTCCTTCCAGCCCCGCCCCTTTCCCTTAACCACGCCCCCTTCCCTTAGCCACGCCCACTTAGCCCCTCCCTTCCCCATTAACCCTTTCTCTTCCCTTTAACCCCTTCCTCACCGCACACTCCCCTCAAACCCCGCCCCTTTCCTATTAACCCCGCCCCTTTCCTAGTAACCCCGCCCCCTTTCCTCCCTAAGCCCCGCCCCCTTCTTTAACCCCTGCCTCACCGCGCAGCCGCCGCTCCCGGCAAACCCTTCCGGGACGTTCCGTTGGGAATACGCGAACGGCGCCGTTGAAACCTCCGATTAATTCCGCTCCGTCGGGAGTGAAAAGCAGCGAATGAGGCGCCAAAAGCTCCTCCTGAACCCCAAAAACAGAGTGAACCCCCAAAATCCACCCCCTGAGCCCCCAAATCCACCTTTGAACCCCCAAATCCACCTCTGAACCCCCAAATCCACCCCCTGAAGCCCCAAATCCACCTCTGAACCCCCAAATCCACCCTTTGAGCCCCCAAAATCCACCCCCTGAACCCCCAAATCACCCTCTGAACCCCCAAATCCACCTCTGAACCCCCAAATCCACCCTTTGAGCCCCCAAAATACACCCCCTGAACCCCCAAATCCACTCTTGAACCCCCAAATTCACCTCTGAACCCCCAAATCCACCCCCTGAACCCCCAAATCCACCTCTGAACCCCCAAATCCATTCCCTGAACCCCCAAATTCACCCTCTGAACCCCCAAATCCACCTCTGAGCCCCCAAATCCACCTCTGAACCCCCAAAATCCACCTCTGAACCCCAAAATCCACCCTCTGAACCCCCAAATCCACCCCCTGAACCCCCAAATCAACCGTTTGAACCCCCAAATCCACCTCTGAACCCCCAAATCCACCCTTTGAACCCCCAAAATCCACCTCTGAATCCCCAAATCCACCCTTTGAACCCCCAAATCCACACCCTGAACCCCCAAATCCACTCTTTGAACCCCAAAATCCACTCCTGAACCCCCAAATCCACCCCCTGAACCCCCAAATCCACCCCTTGAACCCCCAAATCCACGCCCTGAACCCCCAAATCCACCTCTGAACCCCCAAATCCATTCCCTGAACCCCCAAATCCACCCTCTGAACCCCCAAATCCACCTCTGAACCCCCAAATCCACTCCCTGAACCCCCAAATCCACCCCCTGAACTCCAAATCCACTCCTGAACCCCCAAATCCACCCTTTGAACCCCCAAATCCACCCCCAAACCCCCAAATCCACTCCTGCACCCCCAAATCCACCCTTTGAACCCCCAAATCCACCCCCTGAACCCCCAAACTGGTTCCCCCCCTCACTGTGTTGCTGTAGGCGCGGAAGGAGCCGCGCAGACCCCCCTCGAAGGCGTCCCAGAGGTGTATGGGGTTATCCCGACTGCTGGCGGCCAACCTGACCAGTACAAACCAGTATAAACCAGTACAAACCAGTAGAAACCAATATAGACCAGTATAGACCAATATAAACCAATACACACCAGCATATGCCCCTATAAACCACTATGAACTACTGTATATCACTATAAAACACTACAACTCAGTACCAGTATAAACCAGTAAAAACCAGTAGGAACCAGTATAAACCAATATAAACCAGTATAAACCATTATAAACCAATATAAACCAGTATAAACCAATATAAAGCACTACAGACCAGTATAAACCACTATAAACTACTCTATATCAATATAAAACAGTGCAAATCAGTACCAGTAGAAACCAGTATAAACTAGTATAAACCAGTATAGACCAGCGTAAACGAGTATAAACCAGTATAAACCAATACACACCATCATAAACTCCTATAAACCGCTATAGACCAGTATAGACCAGTATAAACCAGTCCCTCCCAGTCTCTCCCAGTCCGTCCCAGTCCCTGCCAGTCCCCTCCCAGTCCATCCCAGTCCCTCCCAGTCCCTCCCAGTCCATCCCAGTCCCTCCCAGTCCCTCCCAGTCCCTCCCAGTCCATCCCAGTCCCTCCCAGTCCCTCCCAGTCCCCTCCCAGTCCCTCCCAGTGCCCTCTCAGTCCCCTCCCAGTCCATCCCAGTCCCTCCCAGTGCCTCCCAGTCCCCTCCCAGTCCATCCCAGTTCCTCCCAGTCCCCTCCCAGTCCATCCCAGTCCCTCCCAGTGCCTCCCAGTCCCCTCTCAGTCCCTCCCAGTCCCTCCCAGTTCCCTCCCAGTCCCTCCCAGTGCCTCCCAGTCCCCTCCCAGTGCCTCCCAGTCCCCTCCCAGTCCCTCCCAGTCCCCTCCCAGTCCCTCCCAGACCCTCCCAGTCCGTCCCAGTCCCTCCCAGTCCCCTTTCAGTCCCCTCCCAGTCCCTCCCAGTCCGTCCCAGTCCCTCCCAGACCCTCCCAGTCCGTCCCAGTCCCTCCCAGTCCCCTTTCAGTCCCCTCCCAGTCCCTCCCAGTCCATCCCAGTCCCTCCCAGTCCCCTCCCAGTCCCCTCCCAGTCCCTCCCAGTCCCCTCCCAGTCCCTCCCAGTCCGTCCCAGTCCCCTTTCAGTCCCCTCCCAGTCCCTCCCAGTGCCTCCCAGTCCCCTCCCAGTGCCTCCCAGTCCCTCCCAGTCCCCTCCCAGTCCCTCCCAGTCCCCTCCCAGTCCTCTCCCAGTCCCTCCCAGTCCCCTCCCAGTGCCTCCCAGTCCCTCCCAGTCCCCTCCCAGTGCCTCCCAGTCCCTCCCAGTCCATCCCAGTCCCTCCCAGTCCATCCCAGTCCCCTCCCAGTCCCTCCCAGTCCCCTCCCAGTCCCCTCCCAGTCCCTCCCAGTGCCTCCCAGTCCCCTCCCAGTCCCTCCCAGTCCCCTCCCAGTCCGTCCCAGTCCCTGCCAGTCCCCTCCCAGTCCATCCCAGTCCCTCCCAGTGCCTCCCAGTCCCTCCCAGTCCCTCCCAGTCTCTCCCAGTCCGTCCCAGTCCCTCACAAACAGCTCTCGGGGCGGTTCGAGTCCATCAGAGGGAACCACGTGAAGTCATAAATGGTATCACCTTCGGGCACCGACAGCGACGGCTCCTGCGACCCACAGCGACCCATAAGTGACCCACAGCGACCCATAGCGACCCACAGCGACCCATAAGTGACCCATAGCGACCCACAGCGACCCATAAGCGACCCATAGCGACCCATAAGTGACCCACAGCGACCCATAAGTGACCCATAAGTGACCAATAATGAGCCATAAGTGACCTATAGTGACCCAAAGTGACCCATAAGTGACCCATAAGTGACCCATAGTGACCCATAAGTGACCCAAAGCGACCCACAGACACCCACTGCCCCATAGCGACCCATAAGTAACCCATAAGTGACCCTTAGTGACCCATAAGTGACCCAAAGTGACCCATAGTGACCCAAAGTCACCCACAAGTGACCCATAAGTGACCCGTAAGTGACCTAAAGTGGCCCATAGTGACCCATAAGTGACCCACAAGTGACCCACAAGTGACCCACAAGTGACCCAGACACCCACTGCCCCACAGCGACCCACAAGTGACCCACAGTGACCCATAAGTGACCCATAGTGACCCACAAGTGACCCATAAGTGACCCATAGTGACCTCTAAGTGACCCACAAGTAACCCAAAGTGACCCATGTGACCCAAAGTGACCCATAGTGACCCATAAGTGACCCATAGTGACCCATAACTGACCCAAAGTGCCCCATAAGTGCCCCATAGCGCCCCATAAGTGACCCATAGTGACCCATAAGTGACCCATAGTGACCCACAGCGACCCATAAGTGACCCATAGTGACCCAAAGTCACCCATAAGTAACCCATAAGTGACCTAAAGTGACCCATAGTGACCCATAAATGACACAAAGTGACCCATAAGTGACCCATAAGTGACCCACAAGTGACCCACAAGTGACCCAGACACCCACTGCCCCACAGCGACCCACAAGTGACCCATAGTGACCCATAAATGACACAAAGTGACCCAAAGTGACCCACAAGTGACCCATAAGTGACCCAAAGTGACCCATAAGTGACCTATAAGTGACCCACAAGTAACCCAAAGTGACCCATGTGACCCAAAATGACCCATAAGTGACCCAAAGTGACCCATAGCGACCCACAAGTGACCCACAGACCCACACTGCCCAATAGCGACCCACAAGTGACCCATAGTGACCCATAAGTGCCCCATAGCGCCCCATAAGTGACCCATAGTGACCCATAACTGACCCAAAGTGACCCATAAGTGACCCATAGCGCCCCATAAGTGCCCCATAGCGCCCCCCAAGTGCCCCCCAGGCCCGCGCTGACCAACTCGTGGGCGGCGTCGGCCGTGGGGAGATCGAAGAGACGCAGAACGTTATCATCACTGCAGCTGAGAACACACGAACCGTCCGGAGCCCTATGGGGAGAGACCCACGGCTGCCCCACAGCGACCCACAACTGACCCATAGTGACCCACAGCGACCCACGGCTGACCCATAGCGACCCACAGAGACCAATAGTGACCCACAGCGACCCACGGCTGACCCATAGCGACCCACAGAGACCAATAGTGACCCACAGCGACCCACAACTGACCCATAGTGACCCATAACTGACCCAGAGCGACCCACGGCTGACCCATAGCGACCCATAACTGACCCATAGCGACCCACGGCTGACCCAGAGCGACCCATAACTGACCCAGAGCGACCCACGGCTGACCCAGAGCGACCCACGGCTGCCCCATAGTGACCCACGGCTGCCCCATAGCGACCCATGGCTGACCCATAGTGACCCACAACTGACCCAGAGCGACCCATAACTGACCCATAGTGACCCACGGCTGACCCAGAGCGACCCACGGCTGACCCAGAGCGACCCATAACTGACCCGCAGCGACCCATAACTGACCCATAGCGACCCACGGCTGACCCAGAGCGACCCATAACTGACCCATAGCGACCCACGGCTGACCCAGAGCGACCCATAACTGACCCAGAGCGACCCATAACTGACCCATAGCGACCCACGGCTGACCCACAGCGACCCACGGCTGACCCATAGCAACCCACGGCTGACCCATAGTGACCCACAGAGACCCAGAGCGACCCACAGAGACCCATAGCGACCCACGGCTGCCCCATAGCAACCCACAACTGACCCACAGAGACCCATAGTGACCCACGGCTGACCCAGAGCGACCCACGGCTGACCCATAGCAACCCACGGCTGCCCCATAGCGACCCACAACTGACCCATAGTGACCCACGGCTGACCCACAGCGACCCATGGCTGACCCATAGCGACCCACAGCTGACCCAGAGCGACCCACGGCTGACCCATAGCGACCCACGGCTGCCCCAGAGCGACCCCCAAAAGCCCCATAGCAACCCCCCAGTGCCCCATAGCGGCCCCTGACCTCCCCCCCCCGCTCTGCCCCACAGCGCTGTGGGTCACTCACCACTTGCAGCCGCGCAGGTAGTTGTGGGTCCGGAGGGCGAAGGCGTCGCGGGCGCCCCATAGCGCGTGGGGAATCCTGGGGGGGAGGGGCAGGGCAGCAGCACACCCCACAGGCCACGCCCCCACCCCACAGGCCACGCCCCCACCCCATAGGATACGCCCACTCCCCATAGGACACGCCCCCACCCCATAGGACACGCCCCCACTCAATGCCCCACCTTTATAGACCCGCCACCACCCTATAAGCCCCGCCCCATGCTATAAGCCCCGCCTCCACCCTATAAGTCCCGCCCCCACCCCACAGACCTCTCCCCATCCCATAGACCCCACATTTATAGACCCTCCCCACCCTATAAACCACGCCTCCACCCTATAAGCCCCGCCCCCACTTCATAAGACACGCCCCCACCCCATAGGGCACGCCCCCACTCAATGCCCCACCTTTATAGACCCGCCACCACCCTATAAGCCACGCCCCCACGCTATAAGCCCCGCCCCATCCCATAAGCCCCTCCCCACCCAATGCCCCATCTTTATAGACCCGCCCCACCCTATAAGCCCCGCCCCGACGCTATAAGCCACGCCCCAACCCCATAGATCCTCCACATCCCATAGACCCCAATTTTATGGCCCCGCCCCCACCCCATGGCCCCGCCCCACCCCATAAGCCCCTCCCCCTCTCACCCCCCGCCCCGCGGTTCCTCCGCAGCGGTTCCGGGTGGGGGAGGGGCGCCTGAAGGGAGGGGGAGAGGGGAGGGGGGGAGGGGTCAGGAAAGGGCTTCTCAGCCCCTCCCCCACCCCCAAACCCCCCCCCGGAATCGCCTTCGAGAACCTTCCGAGAGCGGCGCCGCCATTGCCGAGAGAGAACCACGTGACTGGGAGGGGAGAGGGAGGGACTGGGAGGGACTGGGAGGGACTGGGAGGGGACTGGGAGGGACTGGGAGGGACCGGGAGGGGACTGGGAGGGGACTGCGGGGACTGGGAGGGACTGGGAGGGGACTGGGAGGGGACTGGGAGGGACTGGGAGGGGACTGGGAGGGGACTGGGAGGGACTGGGAGGCACTGGGAGGGGACTGGGAGGCACTGGGAGGGGACTGGGAGGGGACTGGGAGGGACTGGGAGGGACTGGTTTATACTGGGACGGACTGGGACACCGCCCCATAACTCTCTCTCTGCCCCATAACTCCCTCTCTCTCCCCCATAACTCTCTGCCCCATAACCCCTCTCTGCCCCATAACTCTCTGCCCCATAACCCCTCTGCCCCATAACTCTCTCTCTGCCCCATAACTCCCTCTCTCCCCCATAACTCTCTGCCCCATAACCCCTCTCTGCCCCATAACTCTCTGCCCCATAACTCTCTCTCTGCCCCATAACCCCTCTGCCCCATAACTCTCTCTCTGCCCCATAACTCCCTCTCTCCCCCATAACTCTCTGCCCCATAACCCCTCTCTGCCCCATAACTCTCTGCCCCATAACTCCCTCTCTGCCCCATAACCCCTCTCTGCCCCATAACTCTCTGCCCCATAACCCTCTCTCTGCCCCATAACTCTCTCTGCCCCATAACTCCCTCTCTGCCCCATAACTCTCTCTCTGCCCCATAACTCTCTCTGCCCCATAACCCCTCTCTGCCCCATAACTCTCTCTCTGCCCCATAACTCTCTCTGCCCCATAACTCTCTCTGCCCCATAACTCTCTCTCTGCCCCATAACTCTCTCTGCCCCATAACTCCCTCTCTGCCCCATAACTCTCTCTCTGCCCCATAACTCCCTCTCTGCCCCATAACTCTCTCTGCCCCATAACTCCCTTTCTGCCCCATAACTCCCTCTCTGCCCCATAACTCTCTGCCCCATAACTCTCTCTGCCCCATAACTCCCTCTCTGCCCCATAACTCTCTCTCTGCCCCATAACTCACTCTCTGCCCCATAACTCCCTCTCTGCCCCATAACTCCTCTCTGCCCCACAACTCCCTCTCTGCCCCATAACCCCTCTCTGCCCCATAACTCTCTCTGCCCCATAACTCCCTTTCTGCCCCATAACTCCCTCTCTGCCCCATAACTCTCTGCCCCATAGATGGGGGGAGGGGCGGCTGTGGTTTTCCCGCGCAATTTCCCTCCTCCCCCTCCCCCCTCGCCCCACGTGACCCGGAGGTGGGGGGAGGGGCGGCGGCGCCTTCGCGCCATAAAAGGGCACAGAAAAGGAGGTGCCCCTCCCCCACCCTCTGCCCCACACATCCCGCCCCACATCGACCTCTGCCCCACAGCAACCTCTGACCCACAGGTTCTGCCCCACAGATTCCGCCCCACATCAACCTCCGCCTCACAGATTCCGCCCCACATCAACCTCTGCCCCACGGATTCTGCCCCACATCTCCTCCTCTGCCCCACATCAACCTCTGCCCCACAGATTTCGCCCCAGATCAACCTCTACCCCACAGATTCTGCCCCACATCGTCCCCTCTGCCCCACAGATTCCACCCCACATCCCCCCTCTGCCACACATCATTCTCTCTGCCCCACAGATTCTGCCCCACATCATCCTCCACCCCACAGATTCTGCCCCACAGCCCCTCCTCTGCCCCACATCATCCTCTCTGCCCCACACATTCTGCCCCACATCACTTCCTCTGCCCCACATCAACCTCTGCCTCACAGATTCCACCCCACATCATCCTCCGCCCCACAGATTCCGCCCCACATCGTCCTCTCTGCCCCACAGATTCTGCCCCACAGTCCCCCTCTGCCCCATAGATTCTGCCCTACAGCTCCTCCTCTGCCCCATAGATTCCGGAATCTCTGCCCCATAGGGCTTCCCGAGTCCCTCCCACACATCCCTCCCTCTGTCCCACAACCTCTGCCCCCCAAGTGCCCCTCTCGCTGCCCCATAGCGCAGTGTTCCCCCCCCCCCTCGGTGGGTCTCTGCCCCACAGCGCTGCCCCACGGCGGACTCTGACCTCAGAGCGAAGCCCCACAGCCTTGGACTCTGCCCCACGGCGTGGCCGCTCCCCACGGCCCTGCCCCACACATCTCACACTCTGCCCCACATATCCTCCCACACTGTGCCCCACACGTCCACAACCCCTGCCCCACACATCCCACACTCTGCCCCACATAGCGCCACTCTTACCCCACACTCTGCCCCACATATTCCCACACTCTGCCCCACACATCCCCAACCCCTCCGCCCCACGTCCCAAACTCTGCCCCACACATCCCACCCCTCTGCCCCACATATCCTCCCACACTGTGCCCCACTCCACCCCACACATCCCCTCCTCTGCCCCACACTCTGCCCCACACATCCCCCCTTGCCCCACACATCCCACCTCTCCACCCCACACTCCGCCCCACACATCTCCCCCTCTGCCCCACACATCTCACACTCCACCCCACACTCTGCCCCACATATCCTCCCACACATCCCCAACCCCTCTGCCCCACGTCCCAATCTCTGCCCCACACATTCCACCTCTCCGCCCCACACTCTGCCCCACATATCCTCCCACTGTGCCCCACACATCCCACCTCTGCCCCACACATCCCACACTCCGCCCCACACATCCCCACTTACCCCACACTCTGCCCCACACATCCCACACTCTGCCCCACACATCCCTACTCTGCCCCACACATCCCCAACCCCTCCGCCCCACACTCCGCCCCACACATCCCCACACTCCACCCCACACATCTCCAACTCCTCTGCCCCACACATCCCCACTCTGCCCCACATCCCACACTCTGCCCCACATATGCCCCCTCCGCCCCACACATCCCCATACTCCACCCCACACACTGCCCCACATCCCCAACCCCTCCGCCCCACATCCCAAACTTTGCCCCACACATCCCCCCCCACATCCCACCCCTCCACCCCACACATCCCCACTCTGCCCCACATATCGCCCCTCTTACCCCACTGTGCCCCACACATCCCACCCCTCCGCCCCATACTCTGCCCCACACATCCCCCACTCTGCCCCACACATCCCCCCCCACTCCGCCCCACACATCCCCCCCACTCCGCCCCACACATCCCCCACACTCCGCCCCACACATCCCCCACACTCCGCCCCACACATCCCCCCCCACTCCGCCCCACACATCCCCCCCACACTCCGCCCCACACATCCCCACACTCCACCCCACACATCCCCACACTCCGCCCCACACATCCCCCCCACTCCGCCCCACACATCCCCCACACTCCGCCCCACACATCCCCACACTCCACCCCACACATCCCCACACTCCGCCCCACACATCCCCCCCACTCCGCCCCACACATCCCCCACACTCCGCCCCACACATCCCCCCACACTCCGCCCCACACATCCCCACACTCCACCCCACACATCCCCCCCACACATCCCCCCACACTCTGCCCCACACATCCCCCCACACTCTGCCCCACACATCCCCACACTCCACCCCACACATCCCCACACTCTGCCCCACACATCCTCTCCCCACACTCTGCCCCACACATCCCCCCACTCCGCCCCACACATCCCCCCCACTCTGCCCCACACCCCCCCCACTCTGCCCCACACATCCCCCCCACTCTGCCCCACACCCCCCCACTCTGCCCCACACATCCCCCACTCCACCCCACACATCCCCCCCACACTCCGCCCCACACATCCTCTCCCCACACTCCGCCCCACACATCCCCCACACTCCGCCCCACACATCCTCTCCCCACACTCCGCCCCACACATCCCCACACTCTGCCCCACACATCCCCCACACTCCGCCCCACACTCTGCCCCACACATCCCCCACACATCCTCCCCCCACACTCTGCCCCACACATCCTCTCCCCACACTCCGCCCCACACATCCCCCCACACTCTGCCCCACACTCTGCCCCACACATCCCCACACTCTGCCCCACACATCCCCACACTCCGCCCCACACATCCTCTCCCCACACTCCGCCCCACACTCTGCCCCACACATCCTCTCCCCACACTCCGCCCCACACTCTGCCCCACACATCCCCCCCACACTCTGCCCCACACATCCCCGCACTCCGCCCCACACATCCTCTCCCCACACTCTGCCCCACACTCCGCCCCACACTCTGCCCCACACATCCCCCCCACACTCTGCCCCACACATCCTCTCCCCACAGGCGTCTTTATTGCTGCCGGCAGCGTGGGGCGGTTTTTGGGGGGCACTGGGGGGTCCCCTGGGCTCTGTTGGTCCCAGTGGCTCCCGGTGGTCCCTGGACTGGGATTTGGGGGTGCGGATCAAGGGGGATAAAGGGGGGGATTTGGGGGGGGGGGGATTCCCAGTTGCTCCCCAGTTTCCTCCCAGTTCAGTACTGGGAGCGCCGCAGGTGAGACGCCATTTCGTAGCACTTCTTATTGACGCAACCGCCGTGGACTCCTTCCTTCCCCATAGCCAAAACGATCGCTGCAAAACGGGGGGACAGGGGGGTTAAGGGGGACCCCAAACACCAGAGGGGGTCCCCCCGTACCCCAAAACCCACTCGCGAACCCCTTCACCCAGAGGGGAACCCCCAAAACCAGCCCCCCCCCCCCCACCCCGGGCAACCCAGAGAGAGCCCAACTCAGAGATTGGGGGGGAGATGGGGGGCAAAAGGGGGGGATTTGGGGGTTCAGGGATAGATTTCGGGGTTCATGGAGTGGATTTGGGGGTTCAGGGGCAGTTTTGGGGGTTCATGGAGTAGGTTTGGGGGTTCAGGGAGTGGATTTGGGGGTTCAGGGGAAGTTTTTGGTGTCCATGTGGTGGATTTGGGGGTAAAGGAGAAGTCTTTGGGGTTCATGGAGGGGATTTGGGGGTTCAGGGATAGATTTCTGGGGTCCATGTGGTGGATTTGGGGGTTCAGGGACAGGTTTCTGGTGTCCATAGGGAAGAATTTGGGGTTCCGGGCCAGTTTTTGGGGTTCATGGAGTGGGTTTGGGGGTTCAGGGCTGAATTTTGGGGTCCATGGGATGAATTTGGGGGTTCAGGGATAGTTTTGGGGGTTCAAGTGGTGGATTTTGGGGTTCAGGGGCAGTTTTGGCGGTTCATGGGGTGGATTTGGGGGTTCATGGAGTGGGTTTGGGGGTTCAGGGTTGAATTTTGGGGTTCATGGGATGAATTTGGGGGTTCAGGGGCAGTTTTTGGTGTCCATGTGGTGGATTTTGGGGTTCAGGGACAGTTTTTGGTGTCCATGTGGTGGATTTGGGGGTTCAGGGCTGAATTTTGGGGTCCATGGGATGAATTTGGGCGTTCAGGGGCAGTTTTGGGGGTTCATGGGGTGGATTTGGGGGTTCAGGGCGAGTTTTGGGGGTTCACGGAGTGGATTTGGGGGTACAGGACAAGTTTTTGGGGTTCATGTGGTGGATTTGGAGGTTCAGGGCTGAGTTTTGGGGTTCAGAGGTGGATTTTGGGGTTCAGGGCTGAATTTTGGGGGTTCAGAGGGTGGATTTGGGGGGTTCAGGGCTGACTTTGGGGGTTCAGAGGTGGATTTTGGGCTTCAGACCTCGGATTGGGGGGTTCAGAGCTGCATTTTGGGGTCCACGGGGTAAATTTTGGGGTTCAGAGGGGTCCCCTCGTTCTCATCGCTGACATCGAAGGGTGAAATTTGGGGTCAATTTGAGGCGTTTTGGGTCAATTTGGGTCCGTTCAGAGCTGTACGATCCGGTTTTGGGGTTCAAAGTGAGGTTTTTGGGGTTCAGGGTTGGATTTTCGGGGTTCAGGGGGTCCCTTTTTCATCATAGGTGACATTGAAGGTGGAAAGACTTCAGTTGGGTTCAATTTTGGGCCAATTTGGGGTCAATTTGGGCTCATTTTGGGCACATTTGGAGCCGCACGATCCAAATTTGGGGGTTCAGGGATGAATTTTTGGGGTTCAGGGATGGATTTTTGGGGTTCAGGGCTGGATTTTCGGGGTTCAGGGGGTCCCTTTTTCATCATAGGCGACATTGAAGGTGGAAAGACTTCAGTTGGGTTCAATTTTGGGCCAATTTGGGCTCATTTTGGGCTCATTTGAAGCCGCACGATCCAAATTTGGGGGTTCAGGGCTGGATTTTTGGGGTTCAGGGGGTCCCTTTTTTATCATAGGCGACATTGAAGGTGGAAAGACTTAAGTTGGGTTCGATTTTGGGCCAATTTGGGTGGATTTGGGCTCATTTTGGGCAAATTTGGAGCCGCGCGATCCGAATTTGGGGGTTCAGGGATGGATTTTTGGGGTTCAGGGCTGGATTTTCGGGGTTCGGGGGGTCCCTTTTTCATCATAGGCGACATTGAAGGTGGAAAGACTTCAGTTGGGTTCAATTTTGGGCCAATTTGGGTGGATTTGGGCTCATTTTGGGCACATTTGGAGCCGCACGATCCGAATTTGGGGGTTCAGGGATGGATTTTTGGGGTTCAGACTGAGGTTTTTGGGGTTCAGGGCTGGATTTTGGGGGTTCGGGGGTCCCTTTTTCATCATAGGCGACATCGAAGGTGGAAAGACTTAAGTTGGGGTTCAATTTGGGGCCAATTTGGGCAGTTTTGGGGTCAATTTGGGTGGATTTGGGTTCATTTTGGGCACATTTGCAGCCGCACGATCCAAATTTGGGGGTTCAGGGCTGGATTTTTGGGGTTCAGGGATGGATTTTTGGGGTTCAGGGCTGGATTTTCGGGGTTCAGGGGGTCCCTTTTTCATCATAGGCGACATTGAAGGTGGAAAGACTTCAGTTGGGTTCAATTTTGGGCCAATTTGGGGTCAATTTGGGCTCATTTTGGGCACATTTGGAGCCGCACGATCCAAATTTGGGGGTTCAGGGCTGAATTTTTGGGGTTCAGGGATGGATTTTTGGGGTTCAGGGATGGATTTTTGGGGTTCGGGGGGTCCCTTTTTCATCATAGGTGACATTGAAGGTGGAAAGACTTAAGTTGGGGTTCAATTTGTGCTCAATTTGGGCAGTTTTGGGGTCAATTTGGGTGGATTTGGGCTCATTTTAGGTCAATTTGGAGCCGCACGATCCAAATTTGGGGGTTCAGGGATGGATTTTTGGGGTTCAGACTGAGGTTTTTGGGGTTCAGGGCTGGATTTTTGGGGTTCAGGGGGGTCCCTTTTTCATCATAGGTGACATTGAAGGTGAAAAGATTTGAGTTGCGCTCAATTTGGGGCCAATTTGGGGTCAATTTGGGTGGATTTGGGTTCATTTTAGGTCAATTTGGAGCCGCACGATCCACATTTGGGGGTTCAGGGATGGATTTTTGGGGTTCAGGGATGGATTTTTGGGGTTCAGGGGGTCCCTTTTTCATCATAGGTGACATTGAAGATGGAAAAACTTAAGTTGGGTTCAATTTGGGGCCAATTTGGGCCGTTTTGGGGTCAATTTGGGCTCATTTTGGGCACATTTGGAGCCGCACGATCCAAATTTGGGGGTTCAGGGATGGATTTTTGGGGTTCCGAGTGGGGTTTTTTTTGGGGTTCCCCTCACTCTTATTGGTGATGGCGGCGGTGATGTTGAAAGTTGGGGCTCCGGGTGCGCTTTTGGTGCGTAAATCCATACTGTGTTCTCCTTCCACCAAAAGGGAATCGCGGATTACGGAACAACGGAGACCTCCGAGCGTCAACCCCTGAACCAACAGCGGTCCTCGTTCGGGACCCACCAACGCCGCCACTTCCGCCGCCTAAAAGAGGGGGGAAATCATTTAGGGGGGACCCCCAGAGCCCCCCAAAATCCAAAGGGGGACCCCCAGCCTTGGGGACCCCCCAAAGGGACCCCAAAAGGGACAATCCCCCCCTCCAAGAGACCCCAAAAGGAGCCCAATGGTCAGGATGGGGCCCTTCAGTCCCCAAATCCCCCCCTCAAAGGGAACCCCAAACCTCAAAGGGATCCCCAAAACCTCAAAGGGACCCCCAAAGCTCAAAGGGGATCCCCCCAAACCTGGGGACCCCCCAAAAGGGACCCCAAAAGGGACAATTCCCCCCCTCCAAGAGACCCCAAAAGGAGCCCAATGGTCAGGATGGGGCCCCTCAGTCCCTAAATTCCCCCTTCAAAGGGAACCCCCAAACCTCAAAGGGGACCCCAAAACCTCAAAGGGGACCCCCAAACCTCAAAGGGATCCCCAAAACCTGGGGACCCCCCAAAGGGACCCCAAAAGGGACAATCCCCCCCCTCCAAGAGACCCCAAAAGGAACCCAATGGTCAGGATGGGGCCCCTCAGTCCCTAAATCCCCCCTCGAAGGGAACCCCTAAACCTCAAAGGGACCCCCAAAGCTCAAAGGGGATCCCCCAAAACCTGGGGACCCCCTAAAGGGACCCCAAAAGGGATAATCCCCCCCCCCAGGACCCCCCTAAGCTAAAGGGAAAACTCCCCAAAACTAAGGAAACGCCCCCAAAATAAGGACCCCCCCCAAATACAGAGGTGACCCTCAAAATAAGGGGACCCCTAAAGTAAAGGAGAGCGCCCCCCAAAAAAAAGGGGGATCCCCTAAAAGAGGGGAAAATGCCCCCCAAAAAATGGGGAGGAAATTCCCTCCCAAATAAGGAAAAAATGCGGAAATAAGAGAGAAAAAAAGCAGAAAATGAGGGAAATTGGGGTAAAATAGGGCCCCCCCAAACTTGTGGGACCCCCTAAAATGGGAGGGAACCCCTAAAATGGGAGAGAACCCCTAAAATGGGAGAAAGGCCCTCAAAATGAGTAAATTTTCAACGGAATAAGGAAAAAAAATACATAAAATGGGGAAAAAAAAGTGAAATGAGTAAATTTTCAATGAATTAAGGAAAAAATACATAAAATGGAAGGAGGAAAAAAGGTGAAATGAGTAAATTTTCAACAAAATAAGGAAAAAATACATAAAATGGGAGGAAAGAAATGTGAAATGAGTAAATTTTCAGCAAAATAAGGGAAAAAAACATAAAATGGGAGGAAAGAAATGTGAAATGAGTAAATTTTCACTAAAATAAGGAAAAATGGGAGGGGGAAAAAAAGTCAAATGAGTAAATTTTCACCAAAATAAGGAAAAAAAACCATAAAATGAGAGGGGGAAAAAATCAAATAAGTAAATTTCCAAGAAAATAAGAAAAAAACCATGAAATGGGAGGAGAAAAAAAGGTGAAATGAGTAAATTTTCAGCAAAATAAGGAAAAAATACATAAAATGGGAGAAAAAAAGGTGAAATGAGTAAATTTTCAACGAAATAAGGAAAAAAATTAAATGGGAGGGGGAAAAATAGTGAAATGAATAAATTTTCACCAAAATAAGGGAAAAAAACATAAAATGGGAGGAAAAAAGAATTGAAATGAGTAAATTTTCACCAAAATAAGGAAAAAAACCACTGAGATGACAAAAAAAGACCCCAAAATGAGGGGAATTCCGCCCAAATGGGGACTCAAAGGCTCCTTAAAACAGGAGAAATCTCCCAAAATAAGAGACCCCCCCTGAAAATGAGTGAAATTTCCCCAAAACCGAGGAAAAAATAAAGGGAAAAAGGAAATAGGAGGGAAAAAAGTCTCCAATAAAGGCGATTTCCCCCCAAAATAACGGAAAGACATTGAAATGGGAGAAAAATGAAAGGGAAACGAAGGGAATAAAGTTAAAATGGGGGGAATTCACCCCCGAAATAAAGGGGTGCGAAGTGCTCGGGGTTTTGAGGAGAAAAAGGGTAAAAAAAATGTATGGAATTTGGGTACTTCCGGGTTGGGGGGAGGGGAAGAGAGGGCCCAACCGCCCCTCCCCCCCTCCTCCCGGATGGCCCTGAGGAGGCGGAAATGGGGGGGGGGGGGGAAAGGGGGAGGAAGTGGGGGGGAGGGGGAAGTGGGGGTTCAGGGAGGGGGGGAGGGGGGGTGTGGGGGGGGTTGGGGGGAAATGAGGGGGTTTTGGGGGGAAAAGAGGGGGTTTGGGGGGAATGAGGGGATTTAGGGGGGAAATGAGGGGGTTTGGGGGTGAAATTGGGGGGTTTTGGGGTAAATGAGGGGATTTTGGGGGGAAATGAGGGGGTTTGGGGGGAATTGGGGGGGAAAAATGGGGGATTTGGGGGGAAAAATGAGGGGATTTGGGGGGGAAAAGAGGGGGTTTGGGGGTGAAATGAGGGGGTGTTGGGGTGAAAGGAGGGGGTTTTGGGGGGAAATGAGGGGATGTAGGGGGGAAATGAGGGGGTTTGGGGGTGAAGTGAGGGGGTTTTGGGGGGAAATAAGGGGGTTTTGGGGGTGAAAGGAGGGGATTTGGGGGGAAAAGAGGGGTTTTGGGGGTGAGAGGAGAGGGTTTTGGAGGGAAATAGGGGGTTTGGGGGAGAAATGAGGGGGATTTGGGGGGAAATGAGGGGTTTTGGGGGGGAATGAGGGGGTTTTGGGGGGAAATGAGGGGGTTTTGGGGGGAAATGAGGGGATTTAGGGGTGAAATGAGGGGAGTTTGGGGGGAAATGAGGAGGTTTTGGGGTGAAAGGAGGGGGTTTGGGGGAGAAATGAGGGGGTTTTTGGGGGAAAAGAGGGGATTTGGGGGGAAAAGAGGGGGTTTGGGGGAAAAGAGGGGGTTTTGGGGGGAAAAGAGGGGATTTAGGGGGGAAATGAGGGGGTTTGGGGGTGAAATGAGGGGGTTTGGGGGTGAAATTGGGGAGTTTTGGAGGGAAATGAGGGGGTTTGGGGGGAATGAGGGGGTTTGGGGGAAAAGAGGGGGTTTTGGGGGGGAATGAGGGAGTTTGGGGGGAAAAGGGGGTTTTGGGGGGGAATGAGGGAGTTTGGGGGTGAAATGAGGTTTTGGGGTGAAAAGAGGGGGTTTGGAGGTGAAAAATGGGGGTTTTGGGGAGAAAATAGGGGGGTTGGGGTGAAAATAGGGGTGTTTGGGGAGAAAAGAGGGGGGTTGGGAGGGAACTGAGGGGGTTTTGGGGGTGAAAATGGGCGGTTTGGGGTGAAATGAGGAGGATTTGGGGTGAAAATGAGGGGATTTGGGGGGAAAGAGGGTTTTGGGGTGAAAAGAGGGGGTTTGGGGTGAAAAAGGGAGTTTTGGGGTGAAAAAGGGAGTTTTGGGGTGAAAAGGGAGGGTTTGGAGGTGAAAAATGGGGGGTTTGGGGAGAAATGAGGGGGTTTGGGGGTGAAAAATGGGGGTTTGGGGAAGTTGGGTGGGGGCTGGGGTGAAATGAAGGGGTTTTGGGGTGAAATGTGAGGGGGGTTTGAGGTGAAAGAGGGGTTTTGGGGGGAAAGAGGGGGGTTTGGGGGTGAAATGAGGGGTTTTTGTGGTGAATTGAGGGGGTTTTGGGGGGTCTTGGAGGGGGAAAAGGGGTTTTTGGGGTGAAAATAGGGAGTTTGGGGAAGTTGGGTGGGGGTTGGGGTGAAATGAAGGCGTTTTGGGGTGAAATGAGGGGATTTAGGGTGAAATGAGGGGATTTTGGGGTGAAAATGGGGGTTTTGGGGAAGTTGGGTGGGGGTTGAGGTGAAATGAGGGGAATTGGGGTGAAATGAGGGAATTTTGGGGTGAAATGAGGGTATTTCGGGGTGAAATGAGGGGGTTTTGAGATGAAATGAGGGGGAACGGGGAGTTGGGGAGGTCTTGGGGGGGTAACGTGGTTTTGGGGTGAAAAGAGGGGGTTTGGGGGGAGACGGGTGGGGGTTGGGGTGAAATGAGGGGGTTTTGGGGTGAAATAAGGGGGTTTTGGGGGGGTTTGAAGGTGTTTGAGGGGGTCTGGAGGGGGGGACAAGGGGGTTTTGGGGGGCTGGGGAGGAAGTTGGGGGGAGACAGGGAAAAGGGGGGTCGATTTGGGGGTCCTTGTGTGTGGGGGGGGAGTTTGGGGTTTTGGGGTGCCCTGAGGGGGGGGGGAGACACACACAGAGGGTGTTTTTGGGGGGGGTTGAAGTTAAGGGAGTTCAGGGCGAGGTTTGGAGGTATCCCAGACCCTTAGAATGCCTTTTGGGGGTCCCCAACCTCCTGAGCCCCCATTTTAGGGGGGGTCCCACACTCCTTATTCCTCCCCCACCCCACCCCTCACCCTTGTACCCCACTTTTTAGAGGGAGGGGTATCCCCAAACCCCCCTGTGTCCCCCTGAGCAACTGTGTCCCCAATTTAAGGTCGGGGGGGGGCCCCCCTAAAGCTTCACAGACCCCTAATTTAGGGGGGGGGATGGAGACCCCCCCCTTTTTCCTCCCTATTGAAAAGGGAAGTGGGGGGGTGGGGGGGGGCGGGCCACGCTGGCAGCACCGCCCGCGCGCGCGCTTTCTGCCCTTTTTTGTCCCTGCGCGGCGGCCGTCGCGGTGGCCACGCCCACTCCTACTCTCTCCCCCTCCCGCGCTGCGCTCCTAAGCCACGCCCCCTTCCTCCCCTAAGCCACGCCAATTTCCCTCCGCGCGCCGAGGCCACGCCCATTTCCCCTCAAGCCACGCCCACCCCTCCCTCCTCTTCCCCCCCCCTCCCCTCCCCAAACCACTTCCATTCATAAAGCGGGAAATGGCGCCCCCTCACACACACCCCCCCTACCCTCTCTCCTTCGGCCATTTACCGTAATGTTAGCGAAGGTCTTGCCCGGGGCGGCTGCCCAAACGGCGGGGGTGTCGCGATAACCCACGATAGCGGCGTCCTGACAGGTCCCATCCGCCAACAGCGTCTCCACGTAAGGCGCCCACCCGCTCATGGCGGCGGGAAAAGAGGAGGAGGGGAGGGGAGGAAGGGGGGTGGGTGGGCGGAGCTTTCGGCGGGTCGGTGAGGGAAGGGGGCGTGGCCTCCGCTGGGGCCGCGCCTGCGCAGTGAGGGAAAGGGTTAAAAAGGAAGGGAAGGGGGGGAAGAGCGAGAGGCGCGCGGCGCGGCCGCTTTCATAAGGGAGAGCGGGGGGGCGTGGCTAGGAGGAAGGGGCGTGGCCAAGCGAAGCGCGGGCTCTCATTGGGAGGCGCGGGGGAAGGGGGGGCGTGGCCAAGCGCTTCCTGAGATGGCGCGGAGGGGGGGTGTGGCCTCGAAGAGCGGGTTTCTTCCTGAGGGGGCGTGGCCACACGTAGCGGGCGCTTCCTTAGAAGGCGCGCGGGAGCGGTGGGCGTGGCCAAGCGGCGCGGCCTCTCCCATAGGCGAGCGCGGAGGGGGCGTGGCCAAGCGGCGCGGCCTCTTCCTAATAAGGAGCAGAGGGGGCGTGGCCAGACACGGGCGTTTCCTTATAAGAAGGGGGGGGGCGATGGGGGGCAATAAGGAGGTGATCGGGGCAATAAGGGGGCGATGAGGGCAATAAGGGGGGCAATTAGAGGTATAGAAGTATCTATTTGGGTTTTGGTGACCACTTTGACCCCTCCAGGGCCACTAAATCCCCATTGGTGACCACTTTGACCCTCTCCAGGGCCACTAAATCCCCATTGGGGACCACTAAATTCCAATTGGGGACCACTTTGACCCCTCCAGGGCCACTAAATCCCCATTGGTGACCACTAATTCCCCAATGGGGACCACTTTGACCCTCTCCAGGGCCACTAAATCCCCATTGGTGACCACTTTGATCCTCTCCAGGGCCACTAAATCCCCATTGGTGACCACTAATTCCCCAATGGGGACCACTTTGACCCTCTCCAGGGCCACTAAATCCCCATTGGGGACCACTAAACCCCTCCAAAGCCACTAAATCTCAATTGGGGACCACTAATTCCCCATTTGTGACCACTTTGACCCTCTCCAGGGCCACTAAATCCCCATTGGGGGCCACTTTGATCTCTCCAGGGCCACTAAATCCCCATTGGGGGCCACTTTGATCTCTCCAGGGCCACTAAATCCCCATTGGGGACCACTTTGACTCCTCCAGGGCCACTAAATCCCCATTGGGGACCACTTTGACCCTCTCCAGGGCCACTAAATCCCCATTGGGGACCGCTTTGACTCCTCCAGGGCCACTAAATCCCCATTGCGGACCACTTCGACCCCCTTCAGGGCCACTAAATCACCATTGGGGACCACTTTGACCCCCTCCAGGGCCACTAAATCCCCATAGTGGACCACTAATTCCCCATTGGGGACCACTTCGACTCCTCCAGGGCCACTAAATCCCCATTTTGGACCACTATTTCCCCATTGGGGACGACTTTGGCCCCTCCAGGGCCACTAAATCCCCATTGGGGACCACTTTGACCCCTCCAGGGCCACTAAATCCCCATTGCGGACCACTAAATCCCCATTGGTGACCACTAAATCTCCATTGGTGACCACTTTGACCCCTCCAGGGCCACTAAATCCCCATTGGGGACCACTAAATCCCCATTGGGGACCACTTTGACTCCTCCAGGGCCACTAAATCCCTATTGGGGACCACTTTGACCCCTCCAGGGCCACTAAATCCCCATTGGGGACCACTTTGACCCTCTCCAGGGCCACTAAATCCCTATTGGGGACCACTTCAACCCCCTCCAGGGCCACTAAATCCCCATTGGGGACCACTTCGACCCCCTCCAGGGCCACTAAATCCCCATTGGGGACCACTTCGACCCCCTCCAGGGCCACTAAATCCCCATTGGGGACCACTTCGACCCCCTCCAGGGCCACTAAATCCCCATTGGGGACCACTAAATCCCCATTGGGGACCACTAAATCCCCATTGGGGACCACTTTGACCCCTCAAGGGCCACTAAATCCCCATTGGGGACCACTTTGACCCCTCCAGGGCCACTAAATCCCCATTGGGGACCACTAAATCCCCATTGGGGACCACTTTGACCCTCTCCATGGCCACTAAATCCCCTTTTGTGCCCCCCAAATTCCACCAGGACACAACTTGGGGGTCCGAGGTGCTTTATTACCCCCTCCCCAATTAATTACCCCCCCCATCCCTAATGAGCTCCCCCCTCATGCCGAGGGCCCCCCCTCCGCCCCCTCCTGGCGCAGCCGTTTCTTGGCTCGGATCTCGTTCATGGCCTCTTCGATGGAACGAGTGTCGCGTTTGTGGGCTACCGGAACTGCCGGGGGGGCAACCGGGAGTGAGGGGAGGGGCACGGGCGGGAGGAGGAACCCCCCCAGCAGCGGTACGAGGGACTGCGAGGGGATTGGGATGGACTGGGAGGAGATTGGGATGGACTGGGAGGCACTGGGAGGGGATTGGGATGGACTGGGAGGCACTGGGAGGCACTGGGAGGAGATTAGGATGGACTGGGCGGCACTGGGAAGGAGTGGGAAAGGATTAGGATGGACTGGGAGGGGATTAAGATGGACTGGGAGGCACTGGGAAGGACTGGGAAGGGATTAGGATGGACTGGGAGAGGACTGGGAGGGGACTGGGAGGGGATTAGAGGGGATTAGAATGGACTGGGAGGGACTGGGAAGGAGTGGGAAGGGATTAGGATGGACTGGGAAGCACTGGGAAGGGATTAAGACGGACTGGGAGGCACTGGGAAGGACTGGGAAGGGATTAGAATGGAACTGGGATGGACTGGAAGAATATTAGAATGGACTGGGAGGCACTGGGAGGCGAGTAGGATGGACTGGGAGGAACTGGGAAGGACTGGGAAGGGATTAGGATGGACTGGGAGGAGCTGGGAAGGGATTAGGATGGACTGAGAGCCACTGGAAGGGGATTAAGATGGATTGGGAGGCACTGGGAAAGACTGGGAAAGGATTAGAATGGGACTGGGAAGCACTGAGAGGGGATTAGGATGGACTGGGATGAACTGGGAAGGGATTAGGATGGAATGGGATGAACTGGGAGGGGATTAGAATGGACTGGGAAAGACTGGGAAAGGATTAGAATGGGATTGGGATAGACTGGGAGAAACTGGGAGGGACTAAAATGGGACTGGGAAGGGATTAGAGTGGACTGGGAGACACTGGGAAGAGATTAGAATGGGATTGGGATGGACTGGGATGGATTGGGAGGGACTGGAAGGAACTGGGAGGGGATTAGAGTGGACCGGGAGGGGACTGGGGGGGGCTCCCCTGCCCCATAGCACCCCCATACCCCCCCTCGCCCCATAGCACCCCCATACCCCCCCCTCGCCCCACGGCTGCCCCATAGCACCCCCATACCCCCCCCTCGCCCCATGGCTGCCCCATAGCACCCCCATACCCCCCCCCCCACCCCACCCCACGGCTGCCCCATAGCAGCCCCATACCCCCCCCTCACCCCATAGCACCCCCATACCCCCCCGTTTCGCCCCCCGGCGGCTCTCACCGCAGCCATAGGCCTTGTTGGCCTGCATGGTTCGCGCCGCGGCTTTGGCGGCTTCGCAACCGATGAGGTGTCGGTATTTATCCCGGTACGGCGAAGGGGGGGCGGGGCCGCTCGGAGCCTCCGCGGCCGCTTCCGCTTCCGCCCGCGCCGCCGCTTCCTCCTCCTCCTTTGACGTCACGGCGGAAAGCCACGCCCCCATCTCAGCGACGCAGAGAGGCCACGCCCACCGCGAGCGCTGGCTTCCAGGCATCGCCCATCCAGGCAAGGCCACGCCCCCTTGTTCAGGCCACGCCCCCTCCGCGAGAACAGCGCTCGTTCCAGTGACCCACCCCGCGCGTCCCAGTGCCTCCCAATCCCTCCCAGTGCCTCCCAGTCCCTCCCAGTGCCCTCCGAGTGTCTTCAAGTGCCCTCCAAGTGCCCTCCCAGTGCTTCCCAGTGCCTCCCAGTGCTTCCCAGTCCCCTCCCAGTGTTTCCCAGTTCCTCCCAGTCCTTCCCAGTGCCTTCCCAGTCCTTCCCAGTGCCATCCCAGTGCTTCCCAGTGCCATCCCAGTGCCCTCCCAGTCCCGTCCCAGTGCTTCCCACTGAGGGGGGGCTGAGCGGGAAGTAAAATAGGACTGGGAAGCACTGGAAGAGAACTAGAATTGGACTGGGAGGCACTGGGAGGGACTGGGAGGGAACTAAGATAGCACTGAGAGGCACTGGGAGGGACTGGGACATACTGGGAGTGACTGAGATGGACTAATAAGGAAGAACAATGGGACTCTGAAACACTGGGAGGGACTGAGAGCCCCATTTGGCCACGCCCCCTCCTTTAGCCACGCCCATCTTTAACCACGCCCACCTCCACACACATCCCTCTATTTGGCCACACCCCCTCTCTGCACACGCCCCCATTTAACCACGCCCCTCTCTGCACACGCCCCCTCAGGCTACGCTCGTCCCCCTCTGCCCCACCCTCATTACATGACCACGCCCCCAAAAGAGTAACCACGCCCCTTTCCTCTGGCCACGCCCCGTTAACCCCTCCTTACCCGGAGGCGGCGTCGCTGCTCGGCGGCCGCGGGGTCCCAATGCTCTCCGCGCCGATACGCGTCGAGTTCCGCATCGGAGGGAGCGAACTCCTGACCCACAGCGCCCCATAGATCAGAGCCTGACCCACATCCTGCCCCATAGCGACCCACAGAGCACAGGCTGACCCACATCCTGCCCCACAGCGACCCATAGGGCACAGCCTGACCCACACTCTGCCCCATAGGGCACAGCCTGACCCACACTCTGCCCCATAGCGACCCATAGGGCACAGCCTGACCCACACTCTGCCCCATAGCGCCCCATAGAGCACAGCCTGACCCACACTCTGCCCCATAGCGCCCCATAGAGCACAGCCTAACCCACACTCTGCCCCATAGCGACCCATAGAGCACAGCCTGACCCACACTCTGCCCCATAGCGACCCATAGAGCACAGCCTGACCCACATTCTGCCCCATAGTGACCCATAGGGCACAGCCTGACCCACACTCTGCCCCATAGCGACCCATAGAGCACAGCCTGACCCACATTCTGCCCCATAGTGACCCACAGAGCACAGCCTGACCCACACTCTGCCCCATAGCGACCCACAGAGCACAGCCTGACCCACACTCTGCCCCATAGCGACCCATAAGGCACAGCCTGACCCACATTCTGCCCCATAGCGACCCATAGAGCACAGCCTGACCCACATTCTGCCCCATAGCGACCCATAGGGCACAGCCTGACCCACACTCTGCCCCATAGCGACCCACAGAGCACAGCCTGACCCACACTCTGCCCCATAGCGACCCATAGATCAGAGCCTGACCCACATCCTGCCCCATAGAGCACAGCCTGACCCACACTCTGCCCCATAGTGACCCATAGAGCACAGCCTGACCCACATCCTGCCCCATAGGGCACAGCCTGACCCACACTCTGCCCCATAGCGACCCATAGGGCACAGCCTGACCCACACTCTGCCCCATAGCGACCCATAGGGCACAGCCTGACCCACACTCTGCCCCATAGCGACCCACAGAGCACAGCCTGACCCACACTCTGCCCCATAGCGACCCATAGATCAGAGCCTGACCCACATCCTGCCCCATAGAGCACAGCCTGACCCACATCCTGCCCCATAGCGACCCACAGAGCACAGCCTGACCCACACTCTGCCCCATAGCGACCCATAGGGCACAGTCTGACCCACATTCTGCCCCATAGCGACCCACAGAGCACAGCCTGACCCACACTCTGCCCCATAGCGACCCATAGGGCACAGCCTGACCCACACTCTGCCCCATAGCGACCCATAGGGCACAGCCTGACCCACACTCTGCCCCATAGCGACCCATAGGGCACAGCCTGACCCACACTCTGCCCCATAGCGACCCATAGAGCACAGCCTGACCCACACTCTGCCCCATAGCGACCCATAGGGCACAGCCTGACCCACACTCTGCCCCATAGCGACCCATAGAGCACAGCCTGACCCACACTCTGCCCCATAGCGACCCATAGAGCACAGCCTGACCCACACTCTGCCCCATAGCGACCCATAGAGCACAGTCTGACCCACACTCTGCCCCATAGCGACCCATAGGGCACAGCCTGACCCACACTCTGCCCCATAGCGACCCATAGGGCACAGCCTGACCCACATTCTGCCCCATAGCGACCCATAGGGCACAGCCTGACCCACATTCTGCCCCATAGCGACCCATAGAGCACAGTCTGACCCACACTCTGCCCCATAGCGACCCATAGAGCACAGCCTGACCCACACTCTGCCCCATAGCGACCCATAGAGCACAGCCTGACCCACACTCTGCCCCATAGCGACCCATAGGGCACAGCCTGACCCACATTCTGCCCCATAGCGACCCATAGGGCACAGCCTGACCCACACTCTGCCCCATAGCGACCCATAGAGCACAGCCTGACCCACACTCTGCCCCATAGCGACCCATAGAGCACAGTCTGACCCACACTCTGCCCCATAGCGACCCATAGAGCACAGCCTGACCCACACTCTGCCCCATAGCGACCCATAGAGCACAGCCTGACCCACACTCTGCCCCATAGCGACCCATAGATCAGAGCCTGACCCACACTCTGCCCCATAGCGACCCACAGAGCACAGCCTGACCCACACTCTGCCCCATAGTGACCCATAGGGCACAGCCTGACCCACACTCTGCCCCATAGCGACCCATAGGGCACAGCCTGACCCACACTCTGCCCCATAGCGACCCATAGAGCACAGCCTGACCCACACTCTGCCCCATAGCGACCCATAGGGCACAGCCTGACCCACACTCTGCCCCATAGTGACCCATAGATCAGAGCCTGACCCACATCCTGCCCCATAGAGCACAGCCTGACCCACACTCTGCCCCATAGTGACCCATAGAGCACAGCCTGACCCACTCTGCCCCATAGTGACCCATAGATCAGAGCCTGACCCACATCCTGCCCCATAGAGCACAGCCTGACCCACACTCTGCCCCACAGCGACCCATAGAGCACATTCTGCCCCACATTCTGCCCTACATCCGTCCCACATTTTGCCCCACATCCGCCCCATATCTGCCCCACATCCGCCCCACATCTGCCCCACATCCGCCCCACATTCTGCCCCACATCCACCCCACATCCGCCCCACACTCTGCCCCACATCCGCCCCACATCCGCCCCACATCTGCCCCACCTCTGCCCCACATCCGCCCCACATCCGCCCCACATTGTGCCCCACATCTGCCCCACATCTGCCCCACATCTGCCCCACATCCGCCCCACCTTCTTGAAGACCATTACGTATCGACTGTCGTCGTCGTCGCCGAAGGAGAAGGACGTCAGCCCCGCCACCTCCGCCACGTCGTGCCTCAAACCAGTGCCCACCAGTAACCACCAGTGCCTCCCAGTACACCCACCCACCCCTCCCAGTATACCCACTGCCCCCCCCAGGGCCTCCCAGTTCCCCCCAGTATCCCCAGTGCCACTCCAGTGCCTCCCAGTACCCTCTCAGTGCCCCCCCAGTACCTCCCAGTGCCACTCCAGTACCTCCCAGTGCCTCCCAGTTCCCCCCAGTATACCCAGTGACCCCTCCTGAGCCTCCCAGTTCCCTCCCAGTATAACCAGTGCCCTCTCAGTAACCCCAGTGCCCTCCCAGTGCCTCCCAGTATCCCCACTGCCCCCCCCCAATGCTTCCCAGTGCCCTCCCAGTATCCCCAGTGCCACTCCAATACCTCCCAGTGCCTCCCAGTACACCCACTCACCCCTCCCAGTAACCCCAGTGCCCCCCCCAGGGCCTCCCAGTTCCCTCCCAGTAACCCCAGTGCCACTCCAGTGCCTCCCAGTTCCCTCCCAGTACCCTCTCAGTGCCCCCCCAGTATAACCAGTGCCCTCCCAGTGCCATCCCAGTACACCCAGTGCCACTCCACTTCCCCCCAGTATACCCAGTGACCCCTCCCAGTATACCCACTGCCCCCCCCCAGGGCCTCCCAGTTCCCTCCCAGTATAACCACTTCCTTCCCAGTACCCTCCCAGTACCCCCCCAGTATCCCCAGTGCCACTCCAGTACCTCCCAGTGCCTCCCAGTATACCCACTGACCTCCCCCAGGCCTCCCAGTTCACTCCCAGTATAACCAGAGCCCTCCCAGTGCCTCCCAGTATACCCAATCACTCCTCCCAGTATACCCAGCGCCTCCCAGTTCCCCCCCAGTAACCCCAGTGCCCCCCCCAGTACACCCAGTGCCACTCCAGTATCTCCCAGTGCCTCCCAGTACACTCACTCACCCCTCCCAGTATACCCACTGACCCCCCCAGGGCCTCCCAGTTCCCTCCCAGTGCCTCCCAGTTCACCCAGTCACCCCTCCCAGTAACCCCAGTGCCCCCCCCAGGGCCTCCCAGTTCCCTCCCAGTACCCTCTCAGTGCGCCCCCAGTATAACCAGTGCCACTCCAGTCTCTCCCAGTCCCTCCCAGTGCTCCCAGTTCCCTCCCAGTATAACCAGTTGCACCTCAATGCCCTCCCAGTGCATCCCAGTGACCCCCCCCAGTAACCCCAGTGCCCCCCCAGTATACCCAGTGCCACTCCAGTAACTCCCAGTTCCCCCCAGTATACCCAGTACCCTCCCAGTATCCCCAGTGCCACTCCAGTACCTCCCAGTGCCTCCCAGTATACCCAATCACCCCTCCCAGTATACCCACTGACCCCACTGAGGGCCTCCCAGTTCCCCCCGAGTCCCTCCCAGTGCCTCCCAGTCCCCTCCCAGTCCCTCCCAGTCCCCTCCCAGTCCCTCCCAATCCCCTCCCAGTCCCTCCCAGTCCCTCCCAGTGCCTCCCAATCCCCTCCCAGTCCCTCCCAGTCCCTCCCAGTGCCTCCCAATCCCCTCCCAGTCCCTCCCAGTCCCCTCCCAATTCCTCCCAATCCCTCCCAGTCCCCTCCCAGTCCCTCCCAGCCCCTCCCAGTGCCTCCCAATCCCCTCCCAGTCCCCTCCCAGTCCCTCCCAGTCCCTCCCAGTCCCTCCCAGTGCTCCCAGTCCCCTCACAGGATGCTCCTCTCTATTTTGTTCATGGGTTCGAAGCGCCGCCGCGGCTCTCCCGTTGCCTGAATGAACTCAGACACCTCCTGCTCCATCTGGGGGGGACGGCACTGGTTTTGGGGTGTCCTGAGGGGGTTTTGGGGTGCCCTGAGGGGGTTTGGGGGTGTCCTGAGAGGGTTTAGGGGTGTCCTGAGGGGGTTTGGGGGGTCCTGAGGGGGTTTTGGGGTGTCCTGAGGGGGTTTTGGGGTTGTCCTGAGGGGGTTTGGGGGTGCCCTGAGGGGTTTTGGGGTGTCCTGAGGGGTTTTGGGGTGTCCTGAAGGGGTTTGGGGTGTCCTGAGAGGGGTTTTGGGGTGTCCTGAGAGGATTTGGAGGGTCCTGAGGGGTTTTGGGGTGTCCTGAGGGGGTTTGGGGGTGTCCTGAGGGGGTTTAGGGGTGTCCTGAGGGGGGGTTGGGGTGTCCTGAGGGGGTTTAGGGGTGTCCTGAGGGGGGTTTTGGGGTGTCCTGAGGGGGTTTGGGGTATCCTGAGGGGGTTTGGGGGTGTCCTGAGGGGGTTTTGGGGTGTCCTGAGGGGGGGTTGGGGTGTCCTGAGGGGGTTTGGGGGTGTCCTGAGGGGGTTTGGGGTGTCCTGAGGGGAATTTGGAGGGTCCTGAGGGGATTTGGGGGATCCCAGTGGGGTTTGGGGGTGTCCTGAGTGGGTTTTGTGGTGTCCTGAAGGGGTTTGGGGTGTCCTGAGGGGGGTTTGGGGTGTCCTGAGGGGGTTTAGGGGTGCCCTGAGGGGGTTTGGGGGTGTCCTGAAGGGGTTTGGGGGTGTCCTGAAGGGGATTTGGAGTGTCCTGAAGGGGTTTGGGGGTGTCCTGAGAGGATTTGGGGTGTCCTGAGGGGGTTTGGGGTATCCTGAGGGGGTTTGGGGGTGTCCTGAGGGGGTTTTGGGGTGTCCTGAGGGGGTTTGGGGGTGTCCTGAGGGGGGTTTGGGGTGTCCTGAGGGGGGTTTGGGGGTTTTTGGGGTTCTCCCATTTTTGGGGTCCCCCCCATTTTTGGGGTCCCCCCCCCAACTCACCCTCTTCCTGAACTCCACCTTCTGCCTCTTGTCCTGCTCCTGCAGTCTCTTCACCCGCGCGGCCTCTTCTGGGGGGGAGAGGGGGGACAGAAAAGTTGGGGACCCCCTCCCCAAAACCACAAACGGGGGGGGTCCCCAGGGGGCAAGAAAAGGGGCGTGGTCAGAGCTCTGGGGGCGTGGCCAAAGATCCCCCATAGCAATCAAAGGGAAGGGGTGAGCCCATAAAACTGTCAATCAAAGAATAGAGGGCGTGGCCAGAGCTTGGGGGCGTGGCTATAACCTTGGGGGCGTGACCAGAGCGATGGGGGCGTGGCCAATGGTCCCCTATAGGAATCAAAGCGAAGCGTTGAGGCCATAAAACTGAGTGTCAATCTAAGATAAAAGGGCGTGGCAAGAGCTGGGGGCGTGGCTATAACATCGGGGGCGTGGCCAAACCCTTGGGGGCGTGGCCAAAGGCCCCCAATAAGAATTAAAGGGAAGACTTGAGGCCACAAAACTGTCAATCAAAGAATGGGGGCATGACCTTAGGGGCGTGGTCAGAGCTTTTGGGGCGTGGTCAGCGCTCTGTGGGCGTGGCCAAAGAGCCTCCAATAGGAATCAAAGGGGTGAGACCATGAATCTGAGTGTCACTCAAACAATAGGGGGCGGGGTCGCAGCCTTAGGGGCGTGGTCAGAGCCTTGGGGGCGTGACAAGAGCCCTGGGGGCGTGGCCAGGGCATTGGGGGCGGGGAAAGACCCCCTATAGGAATCAAAGGGAAGCATTGAAGCCATGAAACCGTCAATCAAAGAGTAAGAGGCGTGGCCAGAGCCTTAGGGGCGTGGTCAGAGCTTTGGGGGCGTGGCCAAAACCTATAGGAATCAAAGGGATAGAATGAAGCCATGAAACTGTCAATCAAAGAGTAAGGGGCGTGGCCAAGAGCTTGGGGGCGGGGCTAATTGACATCAGATGTCACTCAAGGGGCAGAGGGCGGGGCTAGGGACCCCTGGGGGTCATTCAAAGGTCATAGGGCGGGACCAAGCACAATCAAGGCGTGCATTAAGGAGGGGGCGTGGTCAGGGACCCTCCAGGGGTCACTCAAAGGGCAGTGGGCGTGGCCAGGGACTCTCAGCTGCCCATCAAAACGAAGGGGCGTGGCCATAACCTTATGGGCGGGGCAATCTAGCCTTTAAAGGGTAGGGGGCGTGGCCTCCAATCCCTCCCCTTCCTCCTCCTTCCCCCCCCCCGCCCCACCGGCAAAAGGGGTTCCGGAGGCCGCGAATCCGCTCCCCCCCTCCCTCCCCTCTTTCCCCCCTCCCACTCCCCCCGTTTCCCCCTCCTCTGACCCCGCGCCCTTCGCCGCGTTTCGGCATCGGCAGCCGCGGGCGGGCGCTCCATAGAGCTCAGGATGGAGCCCAGCAGGTCCAGCTCCGCCATCTTGGGCCGGGAGTTGGGGGGGGGGGGGAAGGTGCCAGCGTGCGTCAGCGTGCGTCAGCGCGGCACTGCGTCACCGCTGGGGGCGTGGCCTGGCCTTATATGGAGAAGAGGTCGCTGAGGGGCGGGGGGAGCGCTCGGGCTGCGTCTGGAGGGGGCGCGGCCTTACCTTATATGGAGACGAGTGCGCTGAGGGGCGGGGGGAGCGCGCGGGGTGCGCCAAGAGGGGGGCGTGTCCCGACTATATATGGAGAGGAGGGCTTGAGCGGCGGTGCGTAACGAGGGGGCGTGGTCTGACCTTATATGGAGAGAAGGGCGCTGAGGGGTGGTGCGTCGCGAGAGGGGCGTGGCCTGACCTTATATGGAGAGGAGGACTTGAGGGGCGGGCCCCAATGTCCCCCAATAACCCCCTACTGGTCCGCCAATTGAAAGTGAGGAGAAAAGGGCAAAACTGGGGGAGAAAAGGGCAAAACTGGGGGAGAAAAGGGGAAAATTGGGGGAGAAAAGGGGAGAACTGGGGGAGAAAAGGGGGAAATTGGGGGAGAAAAGGGGAAAACTGGGGGAGAAAAGGGGAAAACTGGGGGAGAAAAGGGGGGAAATTGGGGGAGAAAAGGGGGGAAATTGGGGGAGAAAAGGGGGCACCTGCCCCGTTGCCCCTTTAAGGTGAGGCGGGTCACTCTCTGCGTTGCCCTTTTAAGGGTGAGCGAGGCTTAGAGGGGCCACGCCCCTCTTTGGCGCCGCGCCCCGCCCGCTCCGCGCTCCCATTGGCTGCGCCCCTCGTGGCCCCGCCCCGCCCCGCGCGAGCGCGGTCCACGCCCTTCGCGTCACGTGACGCGTCACGTGGGGGGCCCCCCCCACGCCGCCGCCACCGTCTCCGCCTCTTTTCGGGGTTCCCGGGACGATGCGCGAAGGCCGAGTTGGGCCGAAGCCGCCATCGCAGCCGCCGTGGGGGGATGAGGGAGAGCGGGGCAGGTGAGGAGGAGGAGGAGGAGGGAAGAGGGCGAGGTTAGGGGGTGGGGGGTGGGTTTTGGGGGGTCTGGAGGACATAAGGCGCAGATTTTGGGGTGTCTGTGTGGGATTTGGGGGTCTCGAGGGTGGGGGGAGTGGGTTTTGGGGTGTCTTGAGACCATAAGGGCCCGATTTTGGGGTGTCTGTGCGGGATTTGGGGGTCTCGGGGGTGTGAGGAGTGGGTTTTGGGGTGTCTGAAGAGCAGAAGGGCCCGATTTTGGGGTGTCTCTGTGGGATTTGGGGGTCTCGAGGGTGTGAGGAGTGGGTTTTGGGGTGTCTGAAGAGCATAAGGGCCCGATTTTGGGGTGTCTGTGCGGGAATTGGGGGTCTCGAGGGTGTGAGGAGTGGGTTTGGGGTGTCTGGAGACATAAGGGGCAGATTTTGGGGTGTCTGTGCGGGATTTGGGGGTCTCGGGGGTGTGAGGAGTGGGTTTTGGGGTGTCTGTGTGGGATTTGGGGGTCTCGAGGGTGTTTGGAGTGGGTTTTGGGGTGTCTGAAGACCATAAGGGCCGATTTTGGGGTGTCTGTGCGGGATTTGGGGGTCTCGAGGGGTGTGAGGAGTGGGTTTTGGGGTGTCTGAAGACCATAAGGGCCCGATTTTGGGGTGTCTGTGTGGGATTTGGGGGTCTCGAGGGTGTGAGGAGTGGGTTTTGGGGTGTCTGGAGAGCATAAGGGGCCGATTTTGGGGTGTCTGTGCGGGATTTGGGGGTCTCGAGGGGTGTGAGGAGTGGGTTTTGGGGTGTCTGAAGACATAAGGGCCGATTTTGGGGTGTCTGTGTGGGATTTGGGGGTCTCGAGGGTGTGAGGAGTGGGTTTTGGGGTGTCTGTGTGGGATTTGGGGGTCTCAGGGGTGTTTGGAGTGGGTTTTGGGGGGTCTGTGTGTGATTTGGGGGCCTCGAGGGTGTTTGGAGTGGGTTTTGGGGTGTCTGAAGACATAAGGGCCGATTTTGGGGTGTCCCTGCGGGTTTTGGGGGGGCTCAGAGCCCCCATTAAGCGCATTTGGGGGCCCCAATAGGACCTTAAAGCCTTTCACGGATGCCCCAAACGCCCTCAACCCCCAATTCCTCCTCTTTTCCTTCCCCCTCCCAACCCCCCTTTTTCCTTGGATTTTGGGGTGCTGGGGGGGGGGGGGGGGTGGAGCCCCCCCCAATCCCAACCCCTCCGGCACCGCTCCAGCGTTATTTTTAGCCTCCATCTTGAATATTCCGGAGGGAGCGGAAAAGTTCGGATCTATCCCTCTTTTTTCCCCTCTTTAAATCCCAAATGGATTTTTAACCTTTCTTTTAACCTTTTAAACGCTTTTTTCTCCTCCAAACGCCCCCAAATTCCCATTTTTTCCCATTTTTTGGGAATATTGGGATTCAAATTCCCGGTTTTTTTTTTCCGTAGGGGAACGCCATGGCGGGCGCTTCGGTCAAAGTCGCCGTCCGCGTCCGTCCCTTTGACGCCCGGGAAAACAGCCGCCAAGCCAAATGCGTGATCCGGATGGAAGGAAACACCACTTGTGAGTAGGAATTTTGGGAATTTTTTGGGAATGGGGAACCCCAAAATTATTTGGGGGGGCCCCAAAACCACCCCCCCCCCCCCCTTTTTTTTGCCCTTGTCCTCATCGCACCGGGGTCGTGGCTGCCGGCCCGGAAAACCATCTGCCTCCGGAGCTAAAAATAGCGGATAAGAGGAAAAAAAAACCGGGAATTTGGGATAACGAGGGGGGGTTCCACTTAACAAGGGGGTCCCCAAAATATTATCGGCCCCCCCAAAACGTTATCACCCCGTTTTTCGCTCCCCCCCCCCCCAAATTCCAGGCATCACCAATCCCAAACTTCCCAAGGACGGCGCTAAGAATTTCACTTTCGATTATTCCTATTGGTCCCACACTTCCGTGAGTATTCGGAGGGGGTTTTGGGGATCCCTAAGTTTTGGGGGGACCCCCTCAGCACCCCAAAAATTAACGCCCCCCCCCCCCCCAAGGTAGGAAAAGTCCCCCCCAATTCATTTCGTTGCGTTGGGGAAGGATGGAGAGCGTAGAGAGGAGATTGAGGGGGGATTTTGGGGGTACGGAGAGCAGGTTTTGGGGTGCTCTGGGGAGATTTGGGGGTGTCGGGGTTTATTTAAGGGGGGGGATAGTTCTGGGGGTCCCCCAAAATTCCAAGCACCCCCAAATTCACCTCCCGACGCCGAATGGACGATGGGAGAGAGGGTTTAGAGGGGTTATGGGTATAGAGAGGAGGTTTAGAGGGGGGGGAGGAGATTTTGGGGGGGCTATGGGGGAGATTTGGGGGTGCAGGGGGTCAGTTTGGGGGGGCTGCTGTTAGGGGGGACCCCCAGCACCCCAAAAATTAACCCCCCCGGTAGTAAAAGTCCCCCCAGGGGTTCATTTCGCAGCGTTGCGTTGGGGAAGGATGGAGAGCGTAGAGAGGAGATTGAGGGGTGATTTTGGGGGTACGGGGAGCAGATTTTGGGGTGCTCTGGGGAGATTTGGGGGTGTCGGGGTTTATTTAAGGGGGGGCATAGTTTTGGGGGTCCCCCAAAATTCCATGCGCCCCCAAATTCGCTTCCCGGCACCAAATGGACGATGGGAGAGAGGGTTTAGAGGGGTTATGGGTATAGAGAGGAGGTTTAGAGGGGGGAGAGGAGATTTTGGGGGGGCTATGGGGGAGATTTGGGGGTGCAGGGGGTCAGTTTGGGGGGGGCTGCAGTTAGGGGGGACCCCCAGCACCCCAAAAATTAACCCCCCCTGTAGTAAAAGTCTCCCCAGGGGTTCATTTCGCAGCGCCGCGTTGGGGAAGGGTGGAGAGCGTAGAGAGGAGATTGAAGGGGGATTTTGGGGGTACGGGGAGCAGATTTTGGGGTGCTCTGGGGAGATTTGGGGGTGTCGGGGTTTATTTAAGGGGGGGGATAGTTTTGGGGGTCCCCCAAAATTCCATGCGCCCCCAAATTCGCCTCCCGGCGCCGAATCGACGATGGGAGAGAGGGTTTAGAGGGGTTATGGGTATAGAGGGGAGATTTTGGGGGGCTCTAGGGGGGATTTGGGGGTGCAGGGGGTCAATTTAGGGGGGGCTCCAATTAGGGGGGACCCCCAGCACCCCAAAACCCTCTTCCAGCAGCAAGAATCCCCCCGAATTCATTAACACCGGGGACCGCTTAAAGGCGTTGCGGCCGTATTTTGATGGGATTTGGGAATACCAAAGCGGCTTTTGGGGGGCATCAATTATGGGGGACCCCCCCCAGCACCCCAAAATCCCATTTTTCCCACAGGAAGAGGACCCCAAATTCGCTTCGCAACGCCGCGTTTACGAGGATATCGGCGAGGAAATGTTATCCCGGGCTTTCGAGGGATATAACGTCTGCGTTCTCGCTTACGGCCAAAGCGGAGCCGGAAAATCCTACACTATGATGGGAAAAGAGGGAAAAGGGCAGCAAGGACTCATCCCGCAGGTGGGTTTTTGGGGGGCTCCGAAGGATTTTGGGGTGCTCTAAGGGTTTTGGGGGGCTCTTAAGGGGGGTTTTACCCCGATTGAGTCCCCCCCAAAATCCCAACAGCTTTGTGAGGATCTCTTTGCCCGCGTGAGCCGGGAGGAATCGCCGGATCTGAGCTTCTCCGTGGAGGTAAAGAGGGATTTGGGGGTTCAGGGGGGGTGGATTTGGGGGTTCAGGGGGGTGGATTTGGGGGTTCAGGGGGTGGATTGGCTTTGTAGGGGGTGGGTTTGGGGGTTCGGGGGGGGGTTTGTGCTTTATAGTTGTGAGATTTGGGGGTTCAGGGAGATTCCTGCTTTGTAGACGGTGGATTTGGGGGTTCGGGGGGTGGATTTGGGGGTTCAGAGGGTGGATTTGGGGGTTCAGAGGGGTGGGAGACCCTGGATTTGGGGGGACCCCATCTTGCAGACCTTGGATTTGGGGGTTCAGGGGGTGGATTTGGGGGTTCAGGGGGGGATTCTGCTTTATAGCTGTGAGATTTGGGGGTTCAGGGAGATTCCTGCTTTGTAGACGGTGGATTTGGGGGTTCAAAGGGTGGATTTGGGGGTTCAGGGGGTGGATTTGGGGGTTCAGGGGGGTGGATTTGGGGGTTCAGGGGGTGGATTGGCTTTGTAGAGGGTGGATTTGGGGGTTCGGGGGGGGGTTTGTGCTTTATAGTTGTGAGATTTGGGGGTTCAGGGAGATTCCTGCTTTGTAGACGGTGGATTTGGGGGTTCGGGGGGTGGATTTGGGGGTTCAGAAGGTGGATTTGGGGGTTCGGGGGGGGTTCTTGTGCTTTATAACCCTAAAATTTGGGGGTTCAGGGAAATTCCTGCTTTGTAGACGGTGGATTTGGGGGTTCAGGGGGGGATTCTGCTTTATAGTTGTGAGATTTGGGGGTTCAGGGGGTGGATTTGGGGGTTCGGGGGGGATTCTGCTTTATAGCCGTGAGATTTGGGGGTTCAGGGAGATTCCTGCTTTGTAGATGGTGGATTTGGGGGTTCGGGGGGTGGCTTTGGGGGTTCAGAGGGGGTTATTCTGCTTTATAGATGGAGGATTTGGGGGTTCAGGGGGTGGATTTGGGGGTTCAGGGGGGTGGCTTTGGGGGTTCAGAGGGGGTTATTCTGCTTTATAGATGGAGGATTTGGGGGTTCAGGGGGTGGATTTGGGGGTTCAGGGGGTGGATTTGGGGGTTCAGGGGGGGTTATTCTGCTTTATAGCTGTAAGATTTGGGGGTTCAGGGAGATTCCTGCTTGGTAGACGCTGGATTTGGGGGTTCAGGGGGGTAGGAGACCCTGGATTTGGGGGACCCCATCTTGCAGCCCTTGGATTTGGGGGTTCAGAGGGTGGATTTGGGGGTTCAGGGGGTGGATTGGCTTTGTAGAGGGTGGATTTGGGGGTTCGGGGGGGTTTTGTGCTTTATAGCTGTGAGATTTGGGGGTTCAGGGAGATTCCTGCTTTGTAGACGGTGGATTTGGGGGTTCGGGGGGTGGATTTGGGGGTTCAGGGGGTGGATTTGGGGGTTCGGGGGGGTTCTTGTGCTTTATAACCCTAAAATTTGGGGGTTCAGGGAAATTCCTGCTTTATAGACGGTGGATTTGGGGGTTCAGGGGGGTGGCAGAGCCTGGATTTGGGGGTACCCCATCTTGCAGCCCTTGGATTTGGGGGTTCAGAGGGTGGATTTGGGGGTTCAGAGGGTCGATTTGGGGGTTCGGGGGGGGTTCATGTGCTTTATAACCCTAAAATTTGGGGGTTCAGGGAGATTCCTGCTTTATAGATGCTGCATTTGGGGGTTCAGGGGTGTGGGAGCCCCTGGATTTTGGGGGACCCCCTCTGGCAGACCTTGGATTTGGGGGTTCCGGGGTTGGATTTGGGGGTTCAGAGGGTGAATTTGGGGGTTCCGGGGTTGGATTTGGGGGTTCAGAGGGGGATTCTTCTGCTTTATAACCCTAAGATTGCATTTGGGGGTTCAGGGGGGGGGTGGCGTGTGGCATACCCTGGATTTCGGGGATCCCCCATCTTACACCCCTTGGATTTGGGGGTTCAGGGGGGGACCCCCCCTTCCCCTCCCACCCCCCAAATTTTGGGGGTCCCCCCCTTCTCATTTTGGGGGTTCCTCCCTCTTTTTCACCCATTCCGCCTTTCATCCTCCATCCTTTTAAGTTATCCTTTTTCCCCTCATTTCGGGGTCTCTTTCCCCCCCTTTTGGGGTCCCCCCCTTTGCATTTGGGGGTCCCCCTTTACATTTTGGGGTCCCCCCTCGATGCTGAACCCCTTTTCCTGGATTTGGGGGTCCCCTTTTCCATGGAAAGTTGAGTTTTATGGAGATTTACTGCGAACGCGTTCGGGATTTGTTGAATCCGGAGGCGCCCGAAGGGCTCCGCGTCCGCGAACATCCTCTCCTCGGCCCTTACGTTCCGGGACTATCGCGACTCGCCGTCGCCTCCTGTCGCGATATCGCCGATCTACTACACGTCGGCAACAAAGCCAGGTAGGGGGGGGACCCCAAAATCCAAAGGGGGACCCCAAAATCCAAAGGGTTCGGGGGGCGTTGGGCACATCGGCGGCGATGGTTTAGCGCCGAATGGGGTGCGGGGAGGTTAAAAGGGGGGGGGAAATGGGGGGACCCCGATATCGTGAGGGGACCCCGATATCGTGAGGGGACCCCAATATCGTGGGGGGACCCCAAAAATGGGAGGGGACCCCAAAAATCGCGGGGGGACGCCCCAAAGTGTGGGTGTGAGGGAGGTGTGAGCGCCGCAGGGATGGGGATAGTGCGATATTGGGGTGAATGGGGGGCACCCCAATATCGTGAGGGGACCCCAATATCGTGAGGGGACCCCAATATCGTGGAATGGATGGAGGGGTACCCCAAAAGTGGAGGGGACACCAAAATGCGGGGGGGAACGCCCCAAAGTGTGGGTGTGAGGGAGGTGTGAGCGCCACAGGGATGGGGATAGTGTGATATTGGGGTGAATGGGGGGCACCCCGATATCGTGAGGGGACCCCAATATCGTGGGGGGACCCCAAAAATGGGAGGGGACCCCAAAAATCGCGGGGGGGACGCCCCAAAGTGTGGGTGTGAGGGAGGTGTGAGCGCCGCAGGGATGGGGATAGTGCGATATTGGGGTGAATGGGGGGCACCCCAATATCGTGAGGGGACCCCAATATCGTGAGGGGACTCCAATATCGTGGGGGGACCCCAATATCGTGGAGGGGACCCCAAAAATCGCGGGGGGGACGCCCCAAAGTGTGGGTTTGAGGGAGGTGTGACCGCTGCAGGGATGGGGATAGTGTGATATTGGGGTGAATGGGGGGCACCCCAATATCGTGAGGGGACCCCAAGATCGTGAGGAGGTGGAGGGGTACCCCAAAAATGGGAGGGGACCCCAAAAATCGCGGGGGGGACGCCCCAAAGTGTGGTGTGAGGGAGGTGTGAGCGCCGCAGGGATGGGGATAGTGTGATATTGGGCTGAATGGGGGCACCCCAAGATCGTGGGGGGACCCCAATATCGCGAGGGGGTGGAGGGGTACCCCAAAAATGGAGGGGACCCCAAAGATCGCGGGGGGGATGCCCCAAAGTGTGGGTTTAGGGGAGGTGTGAGCGCCGCAGGGATGGGGATAGTGTGATATTGGGGTGAATGGGGGGCACCCCAATATCGTGGGGGGACCCCAATATCGTGGGGGGACCCCAAAAATGGGAGGGGACCCCAAAAATGAAGGGGGGGACGCCCCAAAGTGTGGGTGTGAGGGAGGTGTGAGCGCCGCAGGGATGGGGATAGTGCGATATTGGGGTGAATGGGGGGCACCCCAATATCGTGAGGGCCCCCCAATATCGTGAGAGCCCCCCAAAAATGGGAGGGGACCCCAAAATCGCTGGAGAGACTTCCAAATAAACCGATATCCACCAGAAAAACCGTGAAACGAAGGTGGAAATGGGGATATTTTGGGGGGGAAGGGGGAGATGGGGACCCCCTAAATTTTGGGGATCCCCCAAAATGGATAAAGGGGGGTCCCGGGGACCCCCTGACCCCCCGTTTTTTGTCTCTGTCGCGACAGGAGGGTGGCGGCGACGGCGCTGAACGCCTCCAGCAGCCGCTCGCACGCAGTCCTCACCGTCGTCCTCGGGCAGCGGCGCCGCCATCGCCTCCGCGGGAACGGCGCCGAAAAGGTACCCCCAAAATCCGACCCCCCCCAAAATCACCCCCAAAATCCCCCCCAAAAGCTTCTCGGTTAAATTTCACCCCCAAACTCCGCAAATCACCCCAAGATTTTGCATCAAAATGGCGGTTTGAATGTCTCAAATTGCTCCGAAATCCAAATCGCGGCAAAACGGCGTCAAAATTGTGCCCTAAATTTCAGGAAATCGCCCCAAAATCCCACCTGGAATTCCTCGAATCGCCCCGAAAGTGCTTTTGGCCAAAAAATTCCTTCAAATTCTGCTTTGAATGCCACAAAATTGCTCCAAAATCGCGTTCTGAATCGTAAAATTTTGTCATTTCAGAAATTTGTTGCAAATTTCGTGAAATTACACCAAAATTCTGCCATAAATTTCATGAAATCGCCCCAAAATCACACCCGGAATTCCTCGAATCGCCCCAAAAGTGCTCTTGGCCAAAAAATTCCCTCAAATTCTGCTTTGAATCCCACGAAATTGCTCCAAAATCGCATTCTCAATGACAAAATTTTGTCATTCCAGAAATTTGTTGGAAATTTCATGAAATCGCCCCAAAATCCCACCTGGAATTCCTCGAATCGCCCCAAAAGTGCTTTTGGCCCAATTGTTGCTTCAAATTCTGCTCCAAATGCCACAAAATTGCCCCAAAATCGCATTCTGAATGACAAAATTTTGTCATTTCAGAAATTTGTCGCAAATTTCATGAAATTACCCCAAAATTGTGCCTCAAATTTCAAGAAATCGCCCCAAAATCCCACCTGGAATTCCTCGAATCGCCCCAAAAGTGCTTTTGGCTCAATTGTTCCTTCAAATTCTGCTCTGAATGCCCCAAAATTGCCCCAAAATTGCATTCTGAATCGTAAAATTTTGTCATTTCAGAAATTTGTCACAAATTTCATGAAATTACCCCAAAATTCTGCTCCAAATCTCTGAAAATTGCATTGAATCCCCCAAATTCCCCCGAATTCGCTGTTATCCTCCCAAAAATTCTCCTTTTCGCCCCGGAAATTCCTTATTATCCCCTGAAAATTCTCCTGAATCTCCCAAAATGCCCTCAAATTCCGTATTTTCCACCCGAAATGCCCGTTTGTATCCCCGAAATTCCTTATTATCCCCCAAAAATCCCCCCGAACCCCCCCAAAATCCCCCCAAATTCCCTTTTATCCCCCCAAACCCCCCTCAAATGCCCCCAAATTCCCTATTATCCCCCCAAATCCCTCCAAATTCCCTATTTTCCCCCCAAAATCCCCCCAAATTCCCTATTATTCACCCAAAATTTCCCCCAAATTCCCTATTTTCCCCCCAAAATCCCCCTGAACCCCCCAAAATCCCCCCAAATTCCCTATTTTCCTCGCCAATCCTCTATTATCCCCCCCAAATCCCCCCAAATTCCATATTATCCCCCCAAATTCCCTATTATCCCCCCAAAATCCCCCCGAACCCCCCCAAAATCCCCCCAAATTCCCTATTATCCCTCCAAATTCCCTATTTTCCCCCCAAAATTTCCCCCAAATTCCCGATTATCCCCCCAAAATCCCCCCAAATTCCCGATTATCCCCCCAAAATCCCCCCAAATTCCCTATTATCCCCCCAAAATCCCCCTGAACCCTCCCAAAATCCCCCCAATTCCATATTATCCCCCCAAAATCCCCCTGAATCCCCCCAAATTCCCTATTTCCCTCCCCCAATTCCCTATTATCCCCCCAAAATCCCCCTCAACCCCCCCAAATCCCCCCCAAATTCCATATTATCCCTCCAAAGTCCCCCCAAATTCCCTATTATCCCCCCGAACCCCCCCAAATCCCCCCAAATTCCCTATTATCCCCCAAAATCCCCCCCAAATTCCCTATTATCCCCCCAAAATCCCTATTATCCCCCCAAAATCCCCCCAAATTCCCTATTATCCCCCCGAAATCCCCCCAAATTCCCTATTTCCCTCCCAAATCCCCTATTATCCCCCCAAAATCCTCCGAACCCCCCCCAAATCCCCCCCCTGAATTCCATCCCTTTCACCCCAAATCCCCCCCCCCCCCCCCGAACCCCCAAATCTCTCCCCACTTTCCCCCTCCAAATTCCCCCTCACACCTCCCTCACACCCACACTTTGGGGCGTCCCCCCCGCATTTTTGGGGTCCCCTTCCATTTTTGGGGTCCCCCCCACGATATTGGGGTCCCCTCACGATATTGGGGTCCCCCCACGATATTGGGGTGCCCCCCATTCACCCCAATATCACACTATCCCCATCCCTGCGGCGCTCACACCTCCCTCACACCCACACTTTGGGGCGTCCCCCCTGGGATTTTTGGGGTCCCCTCCCATTTTTGGGGTCCCCCCACGATATTGGGGTCCCCTCACGATATCGGGGTCCCCTCACGATATCCCTGAACCCCCAAATTCCAGGTGAGCCGTATCAGTTTGGTGGATTTGGCGGGAAGCGAACGCGCCGACACCTCCGGAACGCGGGGACAGCGCCTCAAGGTGAACCCCAAAATCCCTTCGGAACCCCCAAATCCCATCGAAAGCCCCCCAAGACCCCCAAATCCCATCTAAAGCCCCCCAAGACCCCCAAATCCCATCTAAAGACCCCCCAAATCCCATCTAAACCCCCCCAAGAACCCCCAAATCCCATCTAAAGCCCCCCAAGACCCCCAAATCCCATCTAAAGACCCCCCAAATCCCATCTAAAGACCCCCCAAGTCCCCCCAAATCCCATCTAAAGACCCCCCAAATCCCATCTAAAGCCCCCCAAGACCCCCCAAATCCCATCTAAAGCCCCCCAAGACCCCCAAATCCCATCTAAAGACCCCCAAATCCCATCTAAACCCCCCCAAATCCCCCCAAATCCCATCTAAAGCCCCCCAAGTCCCCCCAAATCCCATCTAAAGTCCCCCCAAATCCCATCTAAAGCCCCCCAAGACCCCCAAATCCCCCCAAAAGCCCTCCAAGTCCCCCCAAAAGCCCTCCAAGACCCCCCAAATCCCACCTAAAGACCCCCCAAATCCCATCCAAACCCCCCCAAATCCCCCCAAATCCCATCCAAACCCCCCCAAATCCCATCCAACCCCCCCCAAGGTCCCCCCAAATCCCTTCCCCCCCCCCCCCCTCAGCCCCCCCCCAATTTTCCTCCTTTGATCCCAGGAAGGCGCCAACATCAATAAATCGTTGACCACGTTGGGCAAAGTCATCGCCGCTTTGGCCGAAGCGGTGAGGTTTTGGGGGACCCCCTCTGAGGTTTTGGGGGTCCCCCCCTTTTCCCTGACCCCCTCCCCCCCTTTTTTTGGGAGGGATGGAATAGAATTCCCGGTTTTTTTCCCGGTTCACAGAACAATAAGAAGAAGAAAGCGGAGTTTATTCCGTACCGGGATTCGGTGCTGACGTGGCTGCTGAAGGAGAACTTGGGTTGAGTGGGGGGGGGGTCCCCAGTACATCCCAGTACCCTCCCAGTAACCCCCAGTTCCCCCCCAGTACCTCCCCAGTTCCCTCCCAGTGTCCCCCAGTGTCCCCAGTTCCCCCCTAGTTCCTCCCAGTATTCCCACTGCTCCCTCAGAGTTCCCCCCAGTTCCCTCCAGTGCCTCCCAGTTCCTCCCAGTATTCCCAGTGTCCCCCAGAACCCCCCCAGTTCCCCCCCAGTCCCTCCCAGTATTCCCACTGCTCCCTCAGAGTTCCCCCCAGTTCCCCCGAGTGCCTCCCAGTTCCTCCCAGTATTCCCAGTGCCCTCCCAGTTCCTCCCAGTTCCTCCCCAGTGTCCTCCCAGTATTCCCAGTGTCCCCAGTTCCCCCCCAGTGTCCTCCCAGTGTCCCCAGTTCCCCCCCAGTGTCCTCCCAGTGTCCCCAGTTCCCCCCCAGTACCCCCCCAGTGTCCCCCAGTACCCCCCCAGTGTCCTCCCAGTACCCCCCCAGTTCCCCCCCAGTACCCCCTCAGTGTCCCCCAGTACCCCCCCAGTGTCCTCCCAGTGCCCCCCCAGTGCCCCCCCAGTACCCCCCAGTATTCCCACTGCTCCCTCAGAGTTCCCCCCAGTTCCTCCCAGTATTCCCAGTGCCCCCCAGTGCCCCCCCAGTACCCCCCCCAGTGTCCTCCAGTTCCCCCCCAGTATTCCCAGTTTGCCCCAGTGTCCCCCAGTTTGCCCCAGTGTCCCCCAGTACCCCCCCAGTGTCCCCCCAGTACCCCCCCAGTGTTCCCCAGTTCCCCCCAGTGTCCCCCCAGTTCCCCCCCAGTGTCCCCCAGTTCCCCCCCAGTGTCCTCCCAGTATTCCCAGTGCCCCCTCAATGCCCTCCCAGTATTCCCAGTGCCCTCCCAGTGCCTCCCAGTATACCCATTTCCCCCTCCCAGTGCCCTCCCAGTCCCTCCCAGCGCTCCCAGTGCCCTCCCACCGCCTCCCAGTACACCCATTTCCCCCTCCCAGTCCCTTCAGTGCCCTCCCAGTGCCCTCCCAGTCCCTCCCAGTGCCCCCCACTTCCCTCCCAGTGCCCTCCCAGTGCCCCCCACTTCCCTCCCACTCCCTCCCACTTCCCTCCCAGTGCCCTCCCAGTCCCCCCCACTTCCCTCCCAGTCCCTCCCACTCCCTCCCAGTCCCCCCCACTTCCCTCCCAGTGCCCTCCCAGTGCCCCCCACTTCCCTCCCAGTCCCTCCCACTCCCTCCCAGTGCCCTCCCAGTGCCCCCCACTTCCCTCCAGTCCCCCTACTTCCCTCCCAGTGCCCCCCACTTCCCCCCCACTTCCCTCCCAGTACCCCCCACTTCCCTCCAGTCCCCCTACTTCCCTCCCAGTGCCCCCCACTTCCCCCCCACTTCCCTCCCAGTACCCCCCACTTCCCTCCCAGTCCCTCCCAGTACCCTCCCAGTGCCCCCCACTTCCCTCCCAGTCCCCCCCACTTCCCTCCCAGTCCCTCCCAGTACCCCCCACTTCCCTCCCAGTCCCTCCCAGTCCCCTCCACTTCCCCCCCACTTCCCTCCCAGTCCCTCCCAGTCCCTCCCAGTCCCCCCCATTCCCCCAATTCCCCCTTTTCCGCAGGCGGCAATTCCCGTACGGCGATGATCGCGGCGCTCAGCCCGGCGGACATCAACTACGACGAAACTCTGAGCACCCTCCGGTGAGAAGAAAAAGGGGGACCCCCCCTCTATTTTTTGGGGTCCCCTTTCCAACACCCCGAAATTCCCGGTGGTGCCTTTTCCAGCTACGCCGACCGCACCAAACGGATCCGGTGCCACGCGGTGGTGAACGAGGATCCCACGGCGCGGCTCATCCGGCGCCTGCGGCGCGAGGTGACGCGGCTGCGCGAGCTGCTCCAGGCGAGGGGGGGGACCCCCGGTGAGCGGAAAAAAAGGGGGGTTCGGGGGGGTTTTGGGGGGCTGAGAGGGGAAATTGGGGGTAGATTTGGGGGTTCAGGGGGGTTTTGGGGGGCTGAGGGGGGAATTGGGGGCAGATTTGGGGGTTTTGGGGAGCTGAGGATGGGGTTTTGAGGGGCTGAGAGGGGTTTTGGGGGGCTGAGAGGGGAGTTGGGGGCAGATTTGGGGGTTTTGGGGGGCTGAGAGGGGCAGATTTGGGGGTTCAGGGGGGTTTGGGGGGGCTGAGAGGGGGCTTAGGGGGCAGATTTGGGGGTTCAGGGGGGTTTTGGGGGGCTGAGAGGGGTTTTGGGGGGCTGAGAGGGGAGTTGGGGGCAGATTTGGGGGTTTTGGGGGGCTGAGAGGGGCAGATTTGGGGGTTCAGGGGGGTTTTGGGGGGCTGAGGGGGTGGGAGGGGCAGATTTGGGGGTTCAGGGGGGTTTTGGGGGGCTGAGAGGGGTGGGAGGGGCAGATTTGGGGGTTCAGGGGGGCTGAGAGGGGAGTTGGGGGTAGATTTGGGGGTTCAGGGGGGTTTTGGGGGGCTGGGAGGGGAGTTGGGGGGCAGATATGGGGGTTTTGGGGGGCTGAGAGGGGAGTTGGGGGCAGATATGGGGGTTTTGGGGGACTGAGAGGGGCAGATTTGGGGGTTCAGGGGGGTTTTGGGGGGCTGAGAGGGGTGGGAGGGGCAGATTTGGGGGTTCAGGGGGGTTTTGGGGGGCTGAGAGGGGGCTTGGGGGGGCTGAGAGGGGAATTGGGGGCAGATTTGGGGGTTTTGGGGGGCTGAGAGGGGAGTTAGGGGGTAGATTTGGGGGTTCAGGGGGGTTTTGGGGGGCTGAGAGGGGAGTTGGGGGCAGATTTGGGGGTTTTGGGGGGCTGAGAGGGGAGTTGGGGGGCAGATTTGGGGGTTTTGGGGGGCTGAGAGGGGAGTTGGGGGGTAGATTTGGGGGTTCAGGGGGTTGACGATGGGGTTTTGGGGGGCTGAGAGGGGTGGGAGGGGCAGATTTGGGGGTTCAGGGGGTTGAGAATGGGGTTTGGGGAGGGTGAGGGGCAGATTTGGGGGTTCAGAGGAGTTTTGGGGGGGCTGAGAGGGAAATTGGGGGCAGATTTGGGGGTTTTGGGGGGCTGAGAGGGGCAGATTTGGGGTTTTGGGGGGCTGAGAGGGGAGTTGGGGGGCAGATTTGGGGGTTTTGGGGGGCTGAGAGGGGTGGGAAGGGAGTTTGAGGGGCAGATTTGGGGGTTCAGGGGAGTTTTGGGCTGAGAGGGGCAGATTTGGGGGTTCAGAGGAGTTTTGGGGGGCTGAGGGGGGAGTTGAGGGGCAGATTTGGGGGTTCGGGGGGTTTGGGGGGGCTGAGAGGGGGCTTAGGGGGCAGATTTGGGGGTTCAGGGGGGTTTTGGGGGGCTGAGAGGGGAGTTGGGGGGTAGATTTGGGGGTTTTGGGGGGCTGAGAGGGGTGGGAGGGGCAGATTTGGGGGTTCAGGGGGGGTTTGGGGGGCTGAGAGTGGCAGATTTGGGGCTCCAGGGGAGTTTTGGGGGGCTGAGAGTGGGGTTTTGGGGGGCTGAGAGTGGGGTTTTGGGGGGCTGAGAGGGGTTTTGGGGGGCTGAGAGGGGAGTTAGGGGGTAGATTTGGGGGTTCAGGAGAGTTTTGGGGGGCTGAGAGGGGAATTGGGGGCAGATTTGGGGGTTCAGGGGGCTGAGAGGGGAGTTTGGGGGCAGATTTGGGGGTTTTGGGGGGGCTGAGAGAGGTGGGAGGGGCAGATTTGGGGGTTTTGGGGGGGCTGAGGATGGGGTTTTGGGGGGCTGAGAGGGGTGGGAGGGGCAGATTTGGGGGTTTTGGGGGGCTGAGAGGGGCAGATTTGGGGGCTCAGGGGGGGTTTGGGGGGCTGAGAGGGGCAGATTTGGGGGTTCAGAGGAGTTTTGGGGGGCTGAGGGGGGAGTTAGGGGGCAGATTTGGGGGTTCAGGGGGGTTTTGGGGGGCTGAGAGGGGTGGGAGGGGCAGATTTGGGGGTTTTGGGGGGCTGAGAGGGGAATTGGGGGCAGATTTGGGGGTTTTGGGGGGCTGAGGATGGGGTTTTGGGGGACTGAGAGGGGTTTTGGGGGGCTGAGAGGGGAATTGGGGGCAGATTTGGGGGTTTCGGGGGGCTGAGAGGGGAATTGGGGGCAGATTTGGGGGTTTTGGGGGGGCTGAGAGGGGAGTTAGGGGGCAGATTTGGGGGTTCAGGGGGGTTTTGGGGGGCTGAGAGGGGTGGGAGGGGCAGATTTGGGGGTTTTGGGGGGGCTGAGAGGGGAGTTGGGGGGTAGATTTGGGGGTTCAGGGGGGTTTTGGGGGGCTGAGAGGGGAGTTAGGGGGTAGATTTTGGGGTCTCAGGGCAGTTTTGGGGGTTCAGGGGAGATTTGCGGGGCTGAGAGGGGCAGATTTGGGGGTTAAGGGGAGTTTTGGGGGGCTGAGAGGGGAGTTAGGGGGTAGATTTGGGGGTTCAGGGGGGTTTTGGGGGGCTGAGAGGGGAGTTGGGGGGTAGATTTGGGGGTTCAGGGGGGTTTTGGGGGGCTGAGAGGGGAGTTGGGGGGTAGATTTGGGGGTTCAGGGGGGTTTTGGGGGGCTGAGAGGGGAGTTGGGGGGCAGATTTGGGGGTTCAGGGGGGTTTTGGGGGGCTGGGAGGGGAGTTGGGGGGCAGATTTGGGGGTTCAGGGGGGTTTTGGGGGGCTGAGAGGGGAGTTGGGGGTAGATTTGGGGGTTTTGGGGGGCTGAGAGGGGAGTTGGGGGCAGATTTGGGGGTTCAGGGGGGGTTTGGGCGGCTGAGAGGGGTTTTGGGGGGCTGAGAGGGGAGTTGGGGGGCAGATTTGGGGGTTCAGGGGGGTTTTGGGGGGCTGGGAGGGGAGTTGGGGGGCAGATTTGGGGGTTCAGGGGGTTGAGGATGGGGTTTTGGGGAGCTGAGAGTGGTTTTGGGGGGCTGAGAGGGGAGTTAGGGGGTAGATTTGGGGGTTCAGGGGAGTTTTGGGGGGCTGAGAGGGGCAGATTTGGGGGTTCAGGGGAGTTTTGGGGGGCTGAGAGGGGGCATAGGGCGCAGCTTTGGGGGTTCAGGGGGGGTTTGGGTGGATTTTGGGGTTCCCCTGAACCCCGTTTTTGCCCCCTCAGCCCCCCCCTCACCGGATCCGCCCCCTCTCAGCGCTGCGGAGGCTCTGGAGCGGCTGAAGGTGACCCCAAAACCTCTGAACCCCAAAACCTTTGAACCCCAAAATCTCTGAACCCCCAAAACCTTTGAACCCCCCAAACCTCTGAACCCCCCAAAACCGCTTTGAACCCCCAAAACACTTCGAACCCCAAAACTGCTTTAAACCCCCAAAACCGCTTTGAACCCCCAAAACGCTTTGAACCCCCAAAACCGCTTTGAACCCCCAAAACGCTTTGAACCCCAAAACGCTTTAAACCCCAAAACCGCTTTGAACCCCCAAAACGCTTTGAACCCCAAATCGCTTCGAACCCCCAAATCGCTTTGAACCCCAAAACGCTTTGAAGCCCCAAAACCGCTTTAAACCCCCAAAACCGCTTTGAGAACCCCCAAAACACTTTGAACCCCCAAAATGCTTTGAACCCCCAAAACACTTTGAACCCCAAAACCGCTTTGAACCCCAAAACCTTTGAACCCCAAAACCTCTGAACACCCCAAAACCTTTGAACCCCCAAAAAACGCTTTGAACCCCAAAACCACTTTGAACCCCCAAAATGCTTTGAACCCCCAAAACGCTTTGAACCCCAAAACTGCTTTAAACCCCCAAAACACTTCGAACCCCAAAACCGCTTTGAACCCCAAAACCACTTTGAACCCCCAAAACGCTTTGAACCCCCAAACCTCTGAACCCCAAAAACGCTTTGAACCCCCAAAAACGCTTTGAACCCCAAAACCGCTTTGAACCCCCAAAACGCTTTGAACCCCAAAACCTCTGAACCCCAAAACGCTTTGAACCCCCAAAATACTTCGAACCCCAAAACCGCTTCGAACCCCAAAACCGCTTTGAACCCCCAAAATGCTTTGAACCCCAAAACGCTTTAAACCCCCAAAACGCTTTGAACCCCCAAAACCTTTTCAACCCCCAAAATACGCTTTGAACCCCCAAAACCTCTGAACCCCAAAACTGCTTTAAACCCCCAAAAACGCTTTGAACCCCAAAATCTCTGAACCCCAAAACCTCTGAACCCCAAAACGCTTTGAGAACCCCCAAAAACGCTTTGAGAACCCCCAAAACGCTCTGAACCCCAAAACCTCTGAACCCCAAAACTGCTTTGAACCCCCAAAACGCTTCGAACCGCCCCCCCAAAAGGCTTTGAACCCCCAAAACGCTTTAAACCCCCCCTTAAAAATGCTTTGACCCCCCCCCCAAAACGCTTCGGACCCCCCAAAAATGCTTTGGACCCCCCGAAAATGCCCTGAACCCCCCGAAATGCCTTGAGGGGCCCCCCCAAAATGCCCCTGAACCCCGAAACGCGGCCCCCCCAGGAGAACGAGCGGCTGATGGCGGAGCTCAATGAGTCGTGGGAGGAGAAACTGCGCCGCACGGAGGCTCTGAGGGCGCAGCGGTGAGGGGGGACCCCAAAAATAAAGGGGGACCCCAAAAATAAAGGGGGACCCCCAAAAATCATGGGACCCCCAAAAAAACCCGGGGAGCCCCCTAAAAAGCATGGGATCCCCCCCCCCAAAAAAAACCCCAGGGATCCCTCCCTGAAAAAAAAGGGGGGACCCCAAAAAAGCCCGGGGGGACCCCAAAAAAAACCGGGGGGACCCCAAAAAGTATGGGAACCCCAAAAACAATAGGAGCCCCCCCAAAAAAAGCGGGGGAGCCCCCCAAAAAAAAGCTGGGGATCCCCCTAAAAAGCATGGGACCCCCCCAAAAAGCATGGGACACCCCCAAACCCCCTATAGACCCCCCCAAGGGCCCCCCAGGGCCCCCCCAAACCCCTCAGGACCCCCAAGACCCCCCCAAAGACCCCCAAGACCCCTCCAGGGCCCCCCCAAACCCCCTATAGACCCCCCCAAACCCCTCAGGGCCCCCCCAAACCCCTCAGGACCCCCCCAAACCCCCTATAGGCCCCCTCAAACCCCCTATAGACCCCCCCAAACCCCACCATAGACCCCCCCAAACCCCTCAGGACCCCCAAAACCCCCCCCAGTGCCCCCCCAAACCCCCTCTTCCCCCCCAAATCCCCCACAGGTCCCCCCCAAACTCTTCATAGATCCCCTCTAACCCCCCCCAGGGCCCCCCCAAACCCCCCTACAGACCCCCCCAAACCCCATCAGGACCCCCCCAAACCCCTCAGGACCCCCAAGACCCCCCCAGGGCCCCCCAAAACCCCCTATAGACCCCCCCAAACCCCACCATAGACCCCCCCCAAACCCCTCAGGACCCCCAAGACCTCCCCAGGGCCCCCCCAAACCCCACCATAGACCCCCCCAAACTCCTCAGGACCCTCAAGACCCCCCCCAAACCCCCCTATAGACCCCTCCAAACCCCTCAGGGCCCCCAAGACCCCCCCAAACCCCATATAGACACCCCCAAACCCCCTATAGACCCCCCCAAACCCCACAATAGATCCCCCCAAACCCCTCAGGGCCCCCAAAACCCCCCCCAGGGCCCCCCCAAACCCCCTATAGACCCCCCCAAACCCCACCATAGACCCCCCCCAAACCCCTCAGGACCCCCAAGACCCCCCCAGGGCCCCCCGAAACCCCCTATAGACCCCCCAAACCCCACCATAGCCCCCTCAAACCCCCTATAGGTCCCCCCAGGGCCCCCCCAAACCCCCTATAGGCCCCCCCAAACCCCACAATAGACCCCCCCAAACCCCTCAGGACTCCCAAGACCCCCCCCAGGGCCCCCCCAAACTTCCTATAGACACCCCCAAACCCCTCAGGACCCCCAAGACCCCCCCAGGGCCCCCTCCAAACCCCCTATAGACCCCCCCAAACCCCTCAGGACCCCCAAGACCCCCCCAGGGCCCCCCCAAACCCCACCATAGACCCCCCCAAACCCCTCAGGACCCCCAAGACCCCCCCAGGGCCCCCCCAACGCCACCATAGACCCCCCCAAACCCCTCAGGACCCCCCCAAACCCCTCAGGACCCCCAAGACCCCCCCCAGGGCCCCCCCAAACCCCCTATAGACCCCCCCAAACCCCCTGTAGGCCCCCCAGGGCCCCCCAAAACCCCCCTCTTCCCCCCCAAATCCCACCAGGGCCCCCCCAAACTCCTCATAGATAGCCTCTAACCCCCCCAAATCCCTTCCAAACACCCCTATGTCCCCCCAAAAACCCCCATAGACCCCCCCAAACCCCACAATAGACCCCCCCAAACCCCTCAGGACCCCCAGGGCCCCCCCAAACCCCCTATAGACCCCCCCAAACCCCCTATAGGCCCCCCAGGGCCCCCCTAAACCCCCCTCTTCCCCCCCAAATCCCCCCAGGGCCCCCCCAAACTCCTCATAGACCGCCTCTAACCCCCCCAAATCCCTTCCAAACACCCCTATGTCCCCCCAGAAACCCCCATAGACCCCCCCAAACCCCTCAGGACCCCCAAGACCCCCCCAGGGCCCCCCCAAACCCCCCATAGACCTCCCCAAACCCCTCAGGGCTCTCCCAAACCCCCTATAGACACCCCCAAACCCCCCCACAGACACCCCCAAACCCCTCAGGACCCCCCCAAACCCCACCATAGACTCCCCCAAACCCCTCAGGACCCCCAAGACCCCCCCAGGGCCCCCCCAAACCCCCCCTTTTCCCCCCCCAGGGAAGCGCTTTTGGCCGACGTTGGGGTCGCTGTGCGCGAGGACGGCGCCGCCGTTGGGGTTTTCTCCCCTAAAAAGGTGAGATTTGGGGGGGGGACCCCCCAAAAATCCAACCCCCAACCCTTTTTATCTCAATGCGGGGCACCCCCCAAGCAGCCCTGAGGGATGTTTTGGGGTGTCCCCCCCCCCCCAAAATGGAACAGACCCCCTATTTGGTGAACCTGAACGCGGATCCTCTGATGGCCGAATGTCTGCTGTACCGCATCGGGGAGGGCGTCACCAGGTGGGCACTGGGAGCACTGGGAGGGGCTGGGAGGGACCGGGAGGGGCTGGGAGGGGCACTGGGAGGGACCTGGAGGTGCTGGGAGGGGCACTGGGAGGGACTGGGAGGGACCGGGAGGGGCTGGGAGGGGCACTGGGAGGGACCTGGAGGTGCTGGGAGGGGCACTGGGAGGGACTGGGAGGGACTGGAGGGGCACTGGGAGGGACTGGGAGGGACTGGTGGTACTGGGAAGGGCACTGGGAGGGACTGGGAAGGACCTGAGAGCACTGGGAGGGGAACTGGGAGGGACTGGAAAGGACCTGAGAGCACTGGGAGGGGAACTGGGAGGGACTGGTGGTACTGGGGAGGGACTGGAGGGGCTGGGAGGGGAACTGGGAAGGACTGGAGGTGCTGGGAGGGGCACTGGGAGGGACTGGAGGTGCTGGGAGGGGAACTGGGAGGGACTGGAGGTACTGGGGAGGGACACTGGGAGGGACTGGTGATACTGGGAAGGGCACTGGGAGGGACCTGAGAGCACAGGGAGGGGCACTGGGAGGGACTGGAGGTGCTGGGAGGGGAACTGGGAGGGGCTGGGAGGGGCACTGGGAGGGACTGGAGGGGCTGGGAGGGGAACTGGGAGGGACTGGGAGGGACTGGAGGGGCTGGGAGGGGAACTAGGAGGGACTGGGACGGACCGGGAGGGCACTGGGAAGGACTGGTGGTACTGGGGAGGGGACTGGGAGGAACTGGAGACGCTGGGAAGGGCACTGGGAAGGACCTGAGAGCACTGGGAGGGGAACTGGGAGGGACTGGTGATACTGGGAGGGGAACTGGGAGGGACTGGAGACGCTGGGAGGGGAACTGTGAGGGACTGGAGGTGCTGGGAGGGGCACTGGGAGGGACTGGAGACGCTGGGAGGGGAACTGGGAGGGACTGGAGACGCTGGGAGGGGAACTGGGAGGGACTGGGAAGGACCTGAGAGCACTGGGAGGGACACTGGGAAGGACTGGTGATACTGGGGAGGGCACTGGGAGGGACTGGGAAGGACCTGAGAGCACTGGGAGGGACACTGGGAGGGACTGGAGGTACTGGGAAGGGCACTGGGAAGGACCTGAGAGCACTGGGAGGGACACTGGGAGGGACTGGGAAGGACCTGAGGGCACTGGGAGGGACTGGTGGTGCTGGGAGGGGAACTGGGAGGGACTGGAGGTGCTGGGAGGGGAACTGGGAGGGACTGGTGATACTGGGGAGGGCACTGGGAGGGACTGGAGGTGCTGGGAGGGGCACTGGGAGGGACTGGAGGGGCTGGGAGGGGCACTGGGAGGGACTGGGAGGGACAGGAGACGCTGGGAGGGGAACTGGGAGGGACTGGGAGGGACTGGAGGGGCTGGGAGGGGAACTGGGAGGGACTGGGAGGGCACTGGGAAGGACTGGTGATACTGGGAAGGGGACTGGGAGGGACCTGGAGGTGCTGGGAGGGAAACTGGGAGGGACTGGAGGTACTGGGAGGGGAACTGGGAGGGACTGGGAAGGACCTGAGAGCACTGGGAGGGACACTGGGAGGGACTGGAGGTACTGGGAGGGCACTGGGAAGGACTGGAGGTACTGGGAGGGGAACTGGGAGGGACTGGAGGTACTGGGGAGGGGACTGTGAGGGACTGGTGATACTGGGAAGGGAACTGGGAGGGACTGGAGACACTGGGAGGGGCACTGGGAGGGACTGGAGGTACTGGGAGGGGCACTGGGAGGGACTGGTGATACTGGACCAGAACCAAAGGCGATGGGAGGAACTGGGAAGCACTGGGAGGGGGCAGTGGGAGACAGAAGGGGTAAACTGGGAGGCACTGGGAGGGCACTGGGGCTACTGGTCTGTACTGGGAGCCACTGGGAACCACTGTCGGTGGGAACTGGGGAGCGTTAGGGGTTAACTGGGACGCACTGGAGGGGGGAACCACCCCCTCCGGGGCAGCGCTGGGGGGGTGTTACTGGTCTGTACTGGTTTATACTGGTTTATACTGGTCTGTACTGGTTTCCGCAGGGTGGGGGGTGAGGGCGCCCATATCCGCCTGTCGGGGCCGCAGATCCGAGCGCTCCACTGCGTTCTCCGCAGCCGCCTCCGACCCTCGGGAGACGGTGAGGGGGGGGCAACGGTGGCTTTTTGGGGGTCCCCCCCCTCCCCCCCCCTTCCCCCCCCCTTCCTCCCCCCTTCCCCCCAAAAAAAAACCCCAAAACCCCCTTTTTTCCACCATTTTCCTGCCCCCCCCCCCCAAATGGTCCTTCTTTTCCTCATTTGGGAAAAGGGGGGATTTTGGGGGGTAAAGGGGGGATTTGGGGGTGTTGGGGGGGAAAAGAGGGGGTTTGGGGGTGAAGAGGGGGATTTTGGGGGGTAAAGGGGGGATTTTGGGGGGTAAAGGGGGGATTTTGGGGTGTTGGGGGGGTAAAAGGGGGGATTTTGGGGGTGAAGAGGGGGATTTTGGGGGGTAAAGGGGGGATTTGGGGGGTGAAGAGGGGGATTTTGGGGGGTAAAGGGGGGATTTTGGGGGGTAAAGGGGGGGTTTGGGGGTGTTGGGGGGGGAAAAGA